>NW_020863200.1:0-37385 GCF_003713205.1 Coffea eugenioides | reverse complement strand
AATTGCAGCAAGTTTCACTCTCGGTTTTGCTGAAAAATTTTCATTCATAGGCAATGGCTTCAGTTTCATTTATTCATTGGAGTGTTAAATGTTTTAATTGGAGATGATTAGAAGGTTTTGCATGAACTTTGTTTGCCAAATGATTGCATTCGATGGTAGAAGTTTGTGGACAAAAATGCAGCCGGCTGTTTTCTTTAAGTTGCAGAAGCAACATTGACTAAAAATTGCAGAAAACTGCGGCACTTCTCCTCTTTCTTTCCATTACCGTTTTGCTGTTTTCTTTCATACCTGGATGGTATTTACACATCAGCCTTCAGGGTTGCAAGATGTTCTGATGCTTTGTTTGTTTCATGGTCCAAAATATTTGAATCACACTTAAACACTTGCTAAACATGAACCATTGAAGCTGCCGAACCATTTGAGCTTTATTCCAGAATTTTGTATGACATCTTCTTGAGTTTCCAGCTTGTTAGGATCATGGTGGTGGTATAGTTAATGGCTTGGTTTAGAGCTGTGATGTTGGGTTTTAAAAAACATCTAAATCAAAGCTTTGATAAAAATCTGAATTGGTAAGAAAGTTGCAGCAAGTTTCATTCGGTGTTGCTGAAAATCTTTTGTTGCAGGAAAGTGCATTTCAGTTTGCTAAACCAGAAACTCACGGCCTTGTCTTGTTGTTTTCTTCCATTTCGGTTCCAAGCTTTGCTGATTTCATTGGATGATAATTCCAGCATGTTTCTTCTTAGCTGGTTTGCATGAATGTGTTTAATTTGAATAAAGAATTGGCATGAACATGGTTGCAAGGAAAGAGATTTGCTGAAGTTCTAAAATGTTGCAGCAGTTTTGGTTCTTCGAATGTTTGCATGCTGTCCCAGAATTTTACATGAAGCTTTTCTAAGTTTTCTACCTGTTTGGATTATGGGGATTACGTAGTTTGCTGCTAGTTTAAAGCTTTCATATTTGGGTTTGAGAACTGAACTTGAAAGCAAGTTATGTGTGCTGTTTTTCTTTCGGTTGCTGATGGTTTAACAAGAAGTGTAGCAGAAGCATTTCCTACGTAAATCGCATGAGCTTGCATGTAAATGCTCCTGAAAATTGCACTTTGACCCCCCAAGTCCCCTCTTGACTCACTATGGCCCAAGTAATTTGAATACTTAATCAATTTAATCCCTCAAGCTTCTCCATGTTCCACAAAAGCCCAAGCATGTTCTCATTTCTTTACAATTAGGTCCTAAGGTGGGTATATTTTGAGTCATCATTGTTTTTGGGACTTTTGAAGCTCTTAAATTTTTCAATTGGTTTTATTTGGTTGATTAATGGTTGCTATTGAATTTTCAAAATGCATGTTTGAATCATTCATGGACCCTTGTTCATTCTTGGACCTTCAAAATTCCATAATGTTTGTTTGGATCTTGTTATTTACTTGGGGAACTTTTTGTGTTTTTAAATGTTTCAATTAGGTTCAAATGATTGAGTAGTCTTGCTTTTGGGTCTTTAGTAGACGTTATGCTTGGAGGTTGGATGATCATGTCTTTGCTTGGTCTTTAATTAGCTTTTTAATTCATTAAGTTGCAATTGGGGGAAAATTTGATGATTTGGTGGATTCAAATTGTTTAGTTTATATCTTATCACTAAATTGGTGCATTAATCTTTTGTTTTTGGTGATTTTAGCCTAAGTTAGTCTTTTCTTGGGTGACTCTAGCCAAGTTGAGTTTGTTTACTTCCTTACTAGCATTACACACGGGGGGAGGTACAACTTCTTTTATCCCTTTTTGTCTCTCCTATGTGCTCCTACGTGTTATGTGAATATGCATGCCTACTCCGCTTTCCTTACCTCCTTGCATGCATTTACTTGCTTTTACTTTTATTTAAGTTTTATGGGGTATGTGTACACCTCTTGGCTTGTAATAGATAGGGCTCGGAGAGCATCTGGTCCATTTCCCCTTCCCCTTGGTTGCTTGTTTTTGTTGCTACATGTTTAATTGCTTTAGTAGGCTCTTGCATCTAGTCGAGCATGCTAAGTGCTACGTGTTACGTGTTTACGAGCGTTTTGGCATGTCTACTTGCTTTCATAACCATGAATGAATGGAATGGATGAATGTACGTCACCACACTAGTCCAACGCTAGTTGTGGCTCATTATTTCATTAGGAATTCATAGAAAGGGCTTGTCCAACGCTAGACCCAATAGGATTTTTCCTTTGTTTTTCATTAATGCATTATTTGCCTGTTCACTACATATCATGCATTTTTTCTTAGTTTTATCATCTGGCATGCTCCCCGATTCCCCTTTCCCCTCACTTTAGGTCTTGCATCTCATGCTAGTTAGGGTACATTTGCCTGGAGAGTCCCCTTCTGATAAGGGAAACGAGCGAGTGTGGCTACTCGATAGCCTTAGCACGCTAGTTTTGCCTTCTAATCAAAGGGAAAATCAAAGTCGAAAAGTTAGGAGTCCACCCCCGTACCCGACTTGTTGCATTCCTCTAGGGTCATACTTTCATTTTTATCACCTACATACTCTCTTAACCACATTTTTCACATTTCTCAAACCATATTTCATTTTACTACATTTTACCCATCACTTGCTTATTTTCACTTCACAAATGAAATTCCACTTTACCTTATTATTCTATTTTCATACACTTGCACACGAATAACACTTGAACTTTATACGATTTCACACAAGCACCTTTATACGATTTCACACAAGCACCTTTATACAATTTCGCACACTTGCACTTACATTTCTTGCATCTTTCATACACTTTCATACTTGCACACTTGAATCTCATTTGCATTGATCGACCTCTATGAGGTTTTCCTTTGTTGGCCGCCACAATTCATGTGGTTTGGGACCAAAAGCCTCACAAGAGACATCTAGAGTTTAGGATTGCATTTTTCTTTCTGTTTTGCATTCATATAGTCATATCCAACGTGCGAACATACATTGGGTAGAAAACTAGGAAAGGTAAGGTTAAGTCGCGCAACTAGCCTTGGCTAGGTCAAAGGGGTGCCTTGGATTCTATCCTTGCCTTCCCCTTTGTCAAACGTGACTCCCGAACCTTTTTCGTTGGTTTACGTGGACTAGGAGTCGTTCAAAAGGGGTTTCTTTCTATCTTTCCTTTAGAAAATTTCTTTTTGGGTGACTTGGTACACCCTAACTCTATACCAAGTGGCGACTCCATTTTCCATTAAAAACCCCCTTTTGAACTTTGTTTGGCCAAATCGTCGCATTCTCAAGTCCCATGGCCTTTTACTTTTCATTTACACACGTTCACATTCCACTACACATTTTCACATCACCATCCACACATTCAAAAAGTGGGGCGCGACAGGCATTCCACACGAACCGACCATATTTCTTCGTCAGGCCGGTTAAAGGACCGGCCAACTTAGAAAAATCTTTAATGAAACGCCGGTAATACCCCGCTAAACCTAGAAAGCTACGAACCTCGGTGGGGTTTTCCGGCCGTTTCCAATTGGTCACAGCCTCTACTTTCGCTGGGTCAACCGAGATGCCTTCTTGGGAAATTACGTGCCCTAGGAAACTAACTTTCTCCAGCCAAAACTCGCACTTACTAAACTTGGCGTACAATTGATGCTCCCTTAGGGTCTGCAACACAACTCTCAGATGCTACCCATGCTCCTCACGAGTTTTGGAGTAGACCAAGATGTCATCAATAAAAACAACGACAAATCGGTCCAAATCACGGGTTAAAAACCTATGATTTTAAGTCATAAAGGGCAGGAGCATTGGTAGTCCAAAGGCATAACTGCGAACTCGAAATGCGCATTTCGAGTTAAAAGCTGTTTTCGAAATATGTCTCTCTAAATCAACAATTGGTAATACCCTGTCGAAGGCCATTGTTGAGAGACCATGCTTCCCTGCAGGTGTCAATTGAATCATCAATGTGGGGCGTGGGTACTATCTTAACCGTGATGTTGTTAGGGCCCGTTATCATACACACCCTCAACTTCCGTCCTTTTTAATTTACACACCAGGGGACTTCGCCAGGAGACACTTCTTTGCATGAATCACCGCTCAAAAGGTCTTGATATAACGTATTAACTCCTTCGAGCTCTGCAGGGTCTTCCGGGTTTTTTGTGGCGTTTTTTTTGGAGAGGGGAAGCATAATGTGAAGAGTTCCAAGTAGCAGGTCTATCTATGAATTCTATCTCTCTTTCCGGAGGTAGAGCTACTAAACTCATCAGGAAATAACATCCGAAAGTTCCACTTACGTATATGTACATCATCTACTTTCACTTTATCTGTAGGGTCATGTTGCATTAGAAGGCTCAAAATACCTTGCTCAGCCCGCTTTACTTAGCGTATTTCTAGCCCGAATGCCCGAAATCAAAGCAGATGAGGCTAACCTACCCCTTATATCCAACCTTAGGGTCGCCTCCCCAGGAATACGAAACTCCACCACTTTCTTCTTACAATCTAGTTGGGCATTATACTTAGCTAACCAGTCTATGCCCAGAATCACATCATACCCCTTGATAGACAAGCTTATCAAATCTCCTAATAACCTCTTCTCTCCTACCCACACTTCACAATCCCTATAAACCAGACTAGTAACCAACCGATGATTCCCCGTAGGGGTACTAACTTCTAGGTCGTATGGTAAACTAGCAGGTTTTATATCGATGCCACACATGAAATCAGGATTAACAAAGGAATAAGTGGCACCTGGATCTACTAAAACTTTGGCAAAACGGTGGAATACAGGGATCGTACCTTCTACGACCTCGGAGGAATCTGGGACCTGTTGGGGTTCTAACGAATATACTCGAGTTGGCACCTTAGGTTTGGACCCATCTCCTTTAGCTGGTCCAGCATTGATCCTCGGCGGTTGTTGGCTCCCTTTTCCATCTTGTTTTAGGACCGGGCAAGTGGCCAACTGGGGGTCTGCGCTTCCGCAGGGCAGACATTTGCCCTCCTTCTTCCAGCAATTATCCTCGAAGTGATTCGGCTTTCCGCAGTACCCACAAGGCCCACGGGACGCCGAAACTGAACCCTTCTGGAAGTTTCTGCCTTGGCCTCTCCCGGCTGAGCCACCCCTGGACTGAGCCCCTCTGCCGAAACCCGTCTGTCGTCTATCTCCAGCTCCTCGTCCGAACTTGGAGGGGGTACCTTTATCCCCTTGCCCTAAACTGCTTCCAGGAAAGCCGCGCTTCTTTGCCTGGAAGTTCCTTACTTGCAACCTAGCACTTTCTACTCGTTGGGTCTTTTCCACGACCTCGCTAAAAGCATTGATTTGAGCTACTGCAAGGTCCTTTTGGATTTCGACATTCAAACCCTGGATAAAACGCCTGATCCGCCATTGCTCGGTCATGATCAGCTCAGGAGCAAATTTGGACAGGCGGGTGAATTGGCTCTCGTACTCCGCCACAGATTGAGCCCCTTGACGGAGTCGGATAAACTCATCTTCCTTCCTCTCCTGAACTAGAGGAGGAAAGAATTTCGTGTTGAATTCTCTCATAAAATTTACCCAAGTCCTGGGCGTTTGTTCCCGTTTCCATTTTTGCCGAATGACATTTCACCAGGAACGGACCACCCCTTCCAGCTGGAAAACGGCAAAAGTCACCTGCCGTTCTTCGGTGTAGTGCAGGGCAGCGAAAATGTCTACCATTTTCTCAAGCCACCTTTCGGCGACATCCGGGTCGGGCCCCCCAATGAATTTCGGTGGGGCAAACTTCTGGAATCTTTCAAGTGCCTGTCGTCGCTCTCAACGTGGTTGCCAGGGTTTCCAGGGTTAGGGTTAGGGTTCTGACCCTGTTGCTGCACCACTTATGCCAGCAGGTTGGTCATTTGCTGCATAGCGGCAGCTATCTGCACGTTGGGGTCAACCCTCAGTTCAAGATTAGGTATAAAGGAGGTTTCCCCAGCACCCCTGTCCGGCGTAGGTTGCCTACTCCCGCGCCTTCGCCCACGCCCCCGTCCACTATGCGTACCTTCCATGAACTCTACTTGATCTAAGCAAACGTACTAGAACAATACAATAACAATGCATGTAAGTAAAATCCCAAAAGCTTTTACAATAACATATATATACATTCCAAACAAAGTCAAACAACGCACATATCAACAACCAGTCAAGCCAAGTACAGTCAAATCAAGTACAGTCAAGTCAAGTATACACGTAGACAATCCACCAGGGAATGGCCTTATCAAAAATAATATACACGTAGCTAATCCAACGTACAAAACGGCTAGCTAAGGCTCTTTTCCCTATCCGTCCTATATACAGAAACAAAACTATCCCAAAAGATCCTAGGAGTCACAACCTAGTCCGTCGTCGGGCTAGTGGACCCACTCGACGGGGTGGATTCACCTCCTGCCCCGGCCCCTGTGCACGACGCCTCGTCGCTCACCTCCTCGAGCACGTCGGCGCAGAGGTTCAGGATTGACGCGGCTCGAACCCTAACCTTCCGAGCTCGCTTAATCTCACGCTCATGTGCCTCCTAAAGTTGAGTGCAGAGGTTGTCCACTCTATCCTCACACTCAAGCACATCGTACTCTAGATTCTTAATTCGCTTGGCTTGTTTCTCGTTGGCCGCCCTCAACTGATTCACCTCGGCCTCGAGCCTAGCATTATCTTTGGCCAGCTCCTTCCGTTCCTCGGCCACGGCCAACACTAAGGTGTTAGGGTAGGCGTAGGTGTGGCGACACTCACACCGTCGGAGGCGGTTAGCCTTGCTCCAACGCACGACGGCCCCTCTTGGCCGTATCTGGTATGGGATCACTGGGAGCACTCCACGGGGTCGCTCACCAGGAAGGCTAACACTAGGCTCACCACGTCCGTCCATCCTACACCAAAAGAGTAAATAAATGTAAATAACCTTAAGGAACATAAGCAAAATAATCCTCAAGTCGAGCCTTTCTAACACGCCCAGGCCAATTCAAACCTAGGCTCTGATACCACCTGTGACAGCCCCACCTTCCCCTAAGGCGAACCAAAGGGGTTAGCGGACTGCCTGCCCAACTCTCGCCAGGACTAACGGGACAATGTAAAGCGATCTAGCACGTTCGCAGAACATACAAGGCGCTTAGTCAAGGTCAAAATTACACAAAATTTAAAAAGAAATGAAAACAGAGTCGGCCATGAATAGTAACCGACACGTCAAAATCCAACCAAGCATCAATCAAACATATACATCTTGAAATTTAGCATTTACATACCAAAAGGGCATACCCAAGTTGTCCAACAAGTTTATACAAGTACGGTTTGCAAATTACAACTCAACATTTTTGGTTGGATCAAAATGCGCTTAGAGTTTGCTCAAAAAGAGCTATTCAAAATTTCATTCACATAAGCTCAACTCGGCAACCAACATTCATGGACTTTCCAAAAGTGTTTATATTCCTGTAAGGAAAACAAAAGGAATAGAGTGAGCTTACGCCCAGTGAGTTACTATCACTCAAGCAACCAATTTCATATAGGCATAAAGCGTTCAATAAAGAAGTAAACCCAGATCACACATTAACAAAACGGGTAAAAGGATACGGACGGCTCTCAAGAGCCCCTTTCCTCGCTTGTATACTTGATCGGACTTCATTGACCCTCCGTCAATGTTTACAAAGTAACCAACCGTAGGCTCCACTTTACTTCCATTCCTTCCACCCAACATTCCCCTACCGGGCCCGAACTCCAAACAGTGTAAATTTGGTAATACTCGAGTATATCGGAATCGAGAGTCTCATACTACAGGATTCCATATAACAGTCCCCATGGCTCGTCAATTTTCACGACCAAGCCCTCGCCGGCTCGATCCAATCGACTACCAATGGGGTTGAGCTCAGTAGTAACAGTAATGGCCGTTGGATACTCGTCCATATGACACCCAATCCAGTATTTCATGTACTATTCAAGTACCACAGTTAACAGTCATATATAATACAAAAGGGGTGAGGGCGATCAAGTACACCCTCACTTTAATCAGTTTCACCGGTGCAAATAAGCCTTCAAGGCATCAAGTTCAAATATAACAAAGCCACATTGTAAACAATCAAGTGAGTAGTATACTCACCAAGCAAGCAAATGATATTTCATATACTTCCGCCCAAAGAGCGTCTTGAATCACCGTCACGCCCTAAAATTTCAAATAGGCACAATAAGACTCGATTACAAGTTATAAACCAATTTCCACATACTACCGAAAATAAGGCTTCATTAGCACGTATAAGTACTAAAGTAAGCTAAGGAAAATCCGGAAATGAAAGTTAAGCTCTAAGACTAAGCGTATTGGGCACAACTGGCACTACGAGTATCGGATAGATGTATACTATACACCGTTTCGAAGCTAAAAGATTGGGTTACAATGTTGAAGAAGGCCACTCATTCCAGTTTGTAGTACAACTAGGTCAAAAGATCAATATACCAAACCAGAACTGCATAAACAGGTTAATAAACCGCATTCTGGTTAAATCATCATAAGTCAGGCTACCTAAGTCCAATTCAAGTGATTCAAAAGCCATCTGAAAGCTAAGATACCAGGCTATATTTCTTAAGAAGACATCAACCACTAAATCAATCGTATTCCCAATCAAACTAACCAATTACCAAAGCTGATTACCAAGTTCGGACAGAAACAGGGCAACAGGGGTATTTCAGTCTTTTCATAGGATACGTTGCTCCGATTGGCCTGAAACGTTTCAGGTAACTATAAAATATCATTCCCTACAACTTTCATGTTTTAACCCAAGGCTAATTCGGCCTCAAACTATGAGGAACAGTACCGGGCAGAATGGTTGAATTGAAACCCTAAATCCGAATTTTTTCGTTCAATGCGGAAATTTTCCGCAAACAACCACAATTTATGCATTCTAGCTTCATTCTAGATCATTTCCAACCATCATACATGGCCACACAATAGTAATCATATGAAAACAGAAAAAATCATGATTAAATAGAAAATGCACCAAATTCTACCAAAAGTCATGAAACAACACCTAAAATCATCACTTCACCTCACACATGTCAATAATTAAGCATTATTGAGTTGCAAGAAAGGTCCCTTAGTTACTCACCTTAACAACCCAAGAACAAGAGCAACTTAGCACCTTAATCCTCCAAACAACTTCACTAATCACCTCACAACCACTCACTTAAGAGTTTTTATGGAGTAAATGCAAGATTAAACGGTTGGTTTGTTGGATTTGAGCAAGATTGAAGCAAGAAATTGGAGAGCTTTTCCTTTCTTTCTTCCTTGGAGAGGGCCGGCCACAAGCTTGCAAATTTTGGGTGATTTTTGGGTCAATTTTTGATTTATTTGGTAAAAGGTGAATAGTGGTCAAAAGTAAGACTTAATCATATGGTGACACTTGTCACCCTATTTAATGCATGCATATCCCTTTGTTTCCTCAACTCTAATCCATATGGTATCCTCTAATTATCTCATAACACCCGATAAATTAAACCCAGTATTCAAAACTTAACCTAACTGGCCGAATTTTACCGAACTTTCCGCACTAGCGGGTCCCACGTCCGATATACGTCCTTAATTTCTCAAAAACTAACCGATACTAGAAAAATCATCTAAAAACTATATTTACTCATAAAAATTATCTAGAAAATTTTCTAATAAAGAAAATGTAGAAAAGCATGCAATTAAATAAAATAAAACCTAGAAACTGAGAAAATTTACGGGGTCTCACAAAGTTTCATTTCATATTTGTTTATTCAATTCATCAAATAAAATCTGGGTCCTTCAGAGATCTATTTTCATTTTAATGTGCTCTATAACTCAGACAAATTCTTCATGTTATGGCGGGACATAACTCTTGGACCGAGACAATTTATGCATCATTTATATATGCCAAATGTACCAGGGCCGAAATTGAGTTCTATCGCTGGATAGATCACAAGGCCATGGTTAGTGGGAGATTTTAATGTTATCAGTACGATTGCGGAATATAGGGGTAGGGAAGCTCAAGATCTTGGAGCAATCTCTAATTTTAACACATCAATTTCTAATTCTTGCCTCTTGGAGCTACCTTACTCCGGAAGCTCATATACGTGGTCGGGTATCAGAGCAGATACCAGGATCTGGAATCGACTGGATCGGGCATTAGTCAATTAGCAATGGCTCAGCTTCTTGCCGAACACTTCTGTCCAACATCTCAACCGCGCCACCTCTAACCACTCCCCATTGTTATTGAGTCTGTGGCCTGGTAGTACTGCTGTATGAAAGCCTTTTAAATTCCAAACATTTTGGGTTTCGAATCGTAGATTTCTATTGTTGGTGCAGGAAAATTGGGAATTACCGGTACAGGGTTATGGTATGTACTCTTTGGTGGAAAATTTCCACACAACCTATACAACATATCTACATCAAAAACAAGTCAATTTAACCACAAAAAATCGCACCAATGGGAACGGTAAAGACAGGGCAGAACCGGCCCTTCTTCCATTTCACTTCCTTTGAGTTTTCTTTCCACTTTTCAACTTATAATCACTAGTTTAATCACTAAATCAACATAAACAACACCCAACATCATCACATCAGTTCATCAAGTCCATTGTGGGATTTCATAGAGCCCACTCACAAGATTTCCAACAATATAGAGGTACCTACATGAAGCTATAAGCTTCCAAGTGCAATTTAACTTCCTAAAGCTAAGATTTAAGGGTTAGATGATCATTACCTCTGTGAGAACCCGTAATTTTTTTTTCTTTCCCATTTTCTAGGTTTTACTCGGGTTACTGGCATGTTTTCTGCATTTTCTTTATTCAAAAAGTTTCTAGATAATTTTTATGAGTAAATATAGTTTTTAGGTGAGTTTTCTAGTATCGGGTAGGTTTTGAGAAATTAAGAGTATATATCGGACGTGGGACCCGCTAGGGCGAAAAGTTCGGAAAAATTCGGCCAACTAGATTAAGTTTCGGATACTGGGTTTAAATTATCGGGTGCTAAGAGATAATTAGAGGTTACCCAAGTGGATTGGTGTGAGAGGAAACAAAGTGATAGAGATGCATTTAAAGAAGTGACAAGTGTCACTTGGAGATTGGGTTTACCTTTTGACTACTATTTCTTGTTTTACCATTTGACTAAATAAACCAAAAATTACCAAAAATCATCTTCATTCTTAGCTATTGTGGCCAGCTCTCTCTCTCTAAGCAAAATAAAGAAAACCTCTCCAAATTCTTGATTCACTCTTGCTCAAATCCAACAACTCAACCATTTAATCTTGCTTTTGTTCCATAGAAAACCTTAAGTGAGTGATTGTGAGGTGTTTAGTGGAGTTGTTTGGAAGGCCAAGGTGATTAGTTGCTCCCTCTCTTGTGTTACTAAGGTGAGTGGTGAAGGAACCCCTCTCCTCCATCTAATGATGTTTAATTCATGATTGGTGGTAGTTTAAGATGTAATTTTATGGATTATATCTTGATTTTGGTTGAATTGGTGAAGTTTTATAATTATTGGTGATTTTTATGTTTTCCTATGATTATTATTATATGGTCATGTATGATGATTGGAAATGATATTTAAGGAAGCTAGAAGGTGGAAAAAGTGGTTAATTGCAGGAAATTTCTGTTTTGGAAGAAATTTTGGAAAGTTAGGGTTTCATGTTCTTACATTCTGCCTGGCACTGTAGCTCATAGTTAGAGGCCGAATTGGCCTTGGGTTAAAACATGAAAGTTGTATGGAATGATATTTTAGATATTTCTCCAAAATTTTAGGTCAATCAGAGCAACGTAACTTGTGAAAAGACTGAAATACCCCTGCTGCCCTGGTTCTACCCGAATTTGATAATTGCATCTGTAATTGGTTATTTTGGTTGGGAATACTTTGGAATTGGTTGTTGAGGTCTTCTGATGAATTGTATCCATGTTTCTTAGCTTTCGAAATGGCTTTGGAATCACTTGATTTGGACTTAGGTAGCTTGGCTTATGATGTTTGAACCAGAATGCGGTTTGTGAACCTATTTTTGCGGTTCTGGTTTCGTATCTTGCATTTTTGACCTGGTTACACTCGAAACTGGGCAGAGTAGTCTTCTTCAACATTGTAGCCCTATCTCTTAGCTTCGAAACGGTGTATCTTGTACCTCCATCCGATAAGTGTAGTGTCAATAGTGCCAAAAACGCAAAATGATGTCAAAAACTGTTTTTTTTGGGTTAGAGTTAATTCCATTTCCGGATTTTCCTGGTTTACTCTAGTGCTTATACATTCTTATGGAGCCCTATTTTGGTGGTATTTGGAATTGGTTTATGACTTGTAATCGAGTCTTATTGTGCTTATTTGAATATCTTAGGGCTTGACTTTCATTTCCGGACTTTTCCCTAGCTTGAATTGTACTTGTACTACTTGGAGCTTACTGAACGGCTATTGAATGAACTTATTTTGTGTGTGACTTTGGGACTGGCTGAGGAAAATAATGAAGCCATGACGGCTGGAAAAGTAAACATATTTAGGGAAAATGCTGTCCAATTTTCTAGGCCGCTTAGTCTCTTTAGGTTTGAGTTGCCTTTTGAAAGTCATATTTTATTCTTTTGTACTAGTACTTACCATGGAAAGGCGTACGACGTGTAGTCGAGCCTCACATGTGCATTCTATATACTCAATTTTGGAAGTAGAACCTTCAATTGTTTTACTTTGGTTCTTTTCGGGTTTCTTGGCGATTAAAGCCAATCTGAAGTGAAAATTTGTGAAGTATCCGTACTTGAACCGGTGAGTGTATCACTCCCCCTCACTTGTTGTTTAACTCGGTTTCTGTACATGCAATCTGTGATATGAATTACTGAACTATCTGGTCATTTTGATTGAGACGAGGGTGTACTTTATCACACTCGTTCTCTTGTCTGTTCATATGCCAAATTTTGGTGCGAATCTGAATCTGTTATCTGTTATCTGTATCTGTATCTGTATCTGTATCTGTTCTGATGTCGTTTGGAAGCTGGTATCCAACGACCTTTCTGTGACCTCTGAGCTCAACACCTGTGGCCAGTTACTCGAGTCGGGCCGGCAAGGGCCTGGTCGATTAGATAACGAACCACGGTAGTCTGTTTTGGGATCTTTGGGTATTGAGACCCTTGATTCCGGTATACTCGAGTATTACCATTTCTAAACTGATTGGATTTCGGGCCCGGTGGGGGTATGTGAGGTGGAAGGAATAGAAGAAAGTGGAGTCTACGGTATTGGTTACTTCTGTAACGTTGACGGAGTGTCAACTGTTATTTCGATCGAGTTTCGGTGAAGCAAATGGGAATTTGGCTCCTGAGAGCCACCCGTATCCTTTCTGTCCATGGTGTTTGTTCACTTTTTTATTTGATGCACATATGTGATTAATTTAATATGAAGTTCCATGTTTCTTATTTGCTATTATTTTGGTACCTCATTGAGCGTAACCTCACCCCGTCCCGTTATCTTTGTTTTCCCTTACAGGGAACCACTTTTGGGGCTAAGATGTTTTGACGCACGAGTCGAGCTAGTTTTATTAGATTTTGTAAAGCTCCTCGATAGTTGAAAAAAACCCTAAATGTATTTGGATCTAATTATCTTCTTTTGTTCCGTAAATTACAAACGTATGTGTATAAAACTATTTACCCTGTTCATGTATCCTATTTGGATTGGAAATGTTTTCCCAAGTCATATAGCCATATCTGTATTCGTTGGGTTCCTGGCGGGGTGGTGATGTGGCAACCACTATTCATTTTTGGTGTTGATTTTCGTTTTGCCATTTGGCGACTTTGAATCGTTTGAGCGCGCTATTACCTTCTTGAACGTTTTCGATTTCTTTTAACGGCTTGACTGAGTCCTGGCGAGAGCTGGGCAGGCGGCCCGCCGAACCCTTTGGTTCGCCTTAGGGGGAGGTGGGGCTGTCACAACCTCCTAGATGATCTTAAACCAGAAATTTTCGGCCACAAGAATCTCAAGAAAAACCGTAAGAATGAAGCTCTTCTCCTAGCCCAAGATGATCTCCAAGTTATTTGTAAGGTGTAGTAGGAATTTGAAGTGAAATGAGCAAGAGATGAACCAAGATGATGAAGAGCTTTGGTCCTCTTCCTCCTATGGTGTTTCGGCCAGCAACAACAAAGAGAGAGGGAGTGTTTTGCTGATGGTGAAGCTTCCTTGAGAAGCTTAAGTGTTTGTGGCCCAAATTTACTCCAAAAGTCAACTAAGAATAGTGCGCGTTCGCGCGCGTTTCGTGCCCGATTCCACTCGGGTTCGTTTCACTTATGCACTAAACCTCCAATGCATTTTCTTAAATATTAGAATTATTCACTCTTAATAGTCTAGAATAATTTCTTAAATCTCTAATTAACCGCTCCGGCTCCATATACGGGAACTTTCGATATGCGCGCGATACGGCTAAATTTCTAAGAAATTCTTATAACGGTGGTATAACTAACTAATACTTGAGTACTTAAACATAAAAATACCTATTTTAAAACTAATGTCTAAGTCTTCAATCTCCAAGCTCACTGTACCCTCGAATTGATTATTACCTCCACACACGCATTCACTATTTTCACTAAACGAGCTCCCAAAATTAAATTTTTGTAATAAGTCATTTTAAAAATACATGTAAGCCATAGTTCCATGTAATTGGGTCTAAAAAGGTTGGAATAAAATATTCGGAGCAAACGGCCAATAAAATATTTAAATAAGCTAGTAATAGGAGTTTAAAATAGGTAAATTTGCGAGTCCTCACACTTTGAGCTCCAAGATTATTGCACTCTTGATTCAAATATAGTCCCGACAAACGTGTCTTCACTATTTCTTATCGAACGAGCCTCCGAAAAATAATTTTTTTCTAACAAAACATAAAGGAGACATTATTCCATATAAATGGATTTAAAATATTGAAATAAATTATTCAGAAAAAACGGGTGAATAAATAATTAATTAAGCCATTAGAATAAGATTAAAATAAGTAAAAATTCGGGTCCTCACAATTTTCAAAACGATTTGTTCTGATGAAATGTAGAATTTTGAATCTAGTTTTTAACGCCACCGACCATTCTCAATTCCAAGTTTTATTGAGTGAGATATGGTACAATTTGTAAACTACAGCAGAGCTGGAAAACTCTACTTTTTGCTGACCAACTAATTTGGTTATTTGTTAGATGCTTTGCTTTGAAAATTTTGATGTCAACCAACTATGAACTGCTTATGAAATGTTTCTTGGACCTTGGTTTCACAAATGAACCAAAATGGGACTGATTTCGTGGTGCAAAATGTTTGAAAAGGAAAAGAAAGCAAGAAGACAGATTGTCTTGAAAATTCCTTGAACTTTGGTAGTTTTGTTAACTATCTTTCCGTACGAGTTTTCAAATGAAATTTGATAGAGAAGTAGTCCTCATATGGAAGTTGAATTGTACCAATTTTGGTGTCAATCTAAGACCATTTAGATATACAAATGATGTGCCAAAGTTGTTCTTCAAAACTGGAAAATTTACTGAACTGTCTTCGATTTTGGCCAACTTTGAGCTGCTATATTTTGGCACCCAAAACTTCAAATTTAGTTCCGATTGCTGTGTTTGAAACCTTGATTGAAATTCTCATTGTGTTACAAATTTCAGAGGCTAGTTCACTTTCTGTGAATTTTTCCGAATTTTCAAAGTTTGCCGAAAAACATGACCGAAACTGTCTTGTATGCTCAAGTCAGCCACTTTGAGCTGAAATTTGAATGTCTTCCATTTAGAATCTTGGAAAGGTGTCTTCTAGGAAGTTTTAGTACTTTGAACCAAGATTCCAACGGTATAATTTTTTCCATTTTTGGACCTACTGAGTACAAGTTCTGATTTTTCTAACTTGACGTGCAAAACTGAATTTTTTCCGACTCGATGGGAAATGAGTTTTTAGAAACTCTTCTTCATCCTTTGAAGTTGATTGACTGTTTTAAACTTGATTTCATGGGAGAAATCAGTTTTTCCTTATATTATTAAACCCCACTTTTGAGTCTCGATTTACGAGTAATTAAGGCTGTCTTTCATGATATTTTCTTAGTATTGTATAAGTGTACAATCTTCCTTGTTAACAAGGGATTTATAAGTAATAGTGTGTGATAGTCAATTATTATTTGCTCAGGCACTCAAGGGGACCTTCAAGAGGATCTCAAAGTGGACGCCTAAATGTTGTTTAAGCACTTACTCCCTATTTTGATTGGTGAGTGTCAAGTGCATGATTTGTTGAAATTATGTGAATTGCTTCTTATGAACTGAATGGTTTACAACTGTTGAGTCGAGTGTGTATTTTATCGCCCTCGTTCTCTTTTAACTGATTGTACAACTGAACTGCTCATAACTGAACTGTATTTGTATGACTGGATGTCGTTGGAGTGAATCTCCTCGACTTATAACTGAACTGTCTGCATGTCATTGGAGTGAATCTCCTCAACTTATAACTGAACTATGGGGATGCCCAAATCTCAATTGGCCGACCTTGCAACTCGAGCCAGCAAGGGCTTGGTCGAGGAGGTTGGTGAACCATGAGATAACTGTAAGCTTGATCTATTGAGAGATCTTGCTTGGCCTACTCGCGTAGTAGTGCCTTTTATAGAAGTTCGGGCCCAGTGCGGTGTATGGTGGATGGAATTGACGTTAAGTGGAGTTCTACGGACTTAAATGCCGACCCGGTTGACGGAGTGTCATCGCGGGAAGGTATTCGATCGAGCCTTGGCGAAGCAAGTAGGACCTAACTCCTGAGAGCTCCTGTATCCTCATTGAATGTGTTTAATTGAAACTGTGAATTGTTTGAATGTTACAGCTTTATTTGTTGCTTAAATGTTATTGCTATATGAACTATGTGTTTTGCATGTTTTCTTGGCCTCACTGAGCGTTAGCTCATCCCATTAGATTTCTTTTCCTTAGCAGGGGCCAAGATGGAAAAAGTTATGGAGAAACCGACTTGAGGCACTTTTGATTAGGGTTTTGAATGTATTGGACTAGACATCTTTTGGAAGTTGTGTATTTTGAGAAAGTGGTTGTATTTTGAAACTTGTGATGTAAGATGGAATATTCATGTATGGAAATGACTTCTTGTCCTTATTTCGACTTTCGCTATTAGTCGTTATCTTTTAAGCTTGAACTGGAATTGTACTGAGTCCTGTCGAGAGCTGGGCAGACGTCCCGCCGATACCCTTTGATTCACCTTAGGGACAAGTGGGGACGTCACACAAGGGCTCAGTTCAGCCAAAGGTTTACATTCATGCACAAGTAACATTCAATCATTTGATCATTGAAAATTCACATTCACTTAGGTAGAATGTGATAAAGTACACACTCGCCCATTGAAAATCTATTTAACAATCATTGAAAAGTGTTTAACATTCAAGCAAACATTCGCAACATTCCACATTATCATTTGAAACACAACTTGCAAGGTGCACTCACCGATATCAGTAGATTAAACGTCAACTCTCTGGTTGATAACCTTGATCGCTACCAAGCCCTAAGGCAAGATTCACAATCACAATAGATTTAAACTTAGCAGGTTCAACTTGCCAAAACATACACGTCTAGTATTCCATGGTATTCCATATACTTCTTCCTTTGAGCTCGAAATTTTAAGATAAAATCCAACACAAGTATTCTGAAAGTGAGGAGGGCAATTTAAGCATCCAAAATCACACCAAATTAAGGTTGAAGACCTAGAAAAGTTTTCTTAAAGTTTTCCAAGTCCTACTCAATTCATTTGACAAAATTCCCAGTTTTGGTGACATTCTTTGAAAAAGCATAACTTGAGTTCCGTAAGTCAAAAAATCACAAAACTTACACCATTACAAAATAGACTCGAAGCACTAATAGGTTTAGAAGACATCTTCATGAAATTCAGCTCATAGGTTAGTCAAATTTCAGTTCAAACTCACTACTATCTCATGTGCAAAAACAAAATAGTCATGGTTTTTCAAGAAAATTTTCAGATTTGCTGGTATCTATAGGAGTTGAACCAAATCCTAAATTTTATACCGTTGAAAGCCCTATGAGTATATTTTCAAACGCAACAAATGGAACTTAATTCCAACTTTCCTATGTGAAGTTATAGTCAATTTTCCAAAACTGCGCAGGGCTTCCTGTGAAAATTTTCCAGCAAGCTATTTGTTTGGAAAACTAGGTTTTTCCCCTCTTAAACCTCTTTGTTTTGGCTCAAAACTAACACACATGCAAATAAATAGCTTGTAACAAGTGTTTTGAGTAAAATCATATGCAAGAGGAAGACAAAATGCCCTAAGTTCACACCTCAACCCTCACTGAACCAATAAGGAGAAAATCCAGCGATATGTCTCCATTTTTTTTCAAGTTAACCATCCAATTCACATCTTAGTTTCATAGTAAATGAACCTCAATCAAGGCCACAAAACTATCAACTTTGAACATATATAACAAGCACCAAATCACTTACACCAAAGCTAAAACTGACATTCCAAGAGTGCAAATTAACATAGCAAAGTTGGAAATTAACCCTAAAGCTGGAAATTCGAATATAGGAGCTAGATAACCTCATACCAAAGCTAAAATTTAATATCCAACATCATAACAAAGCTAAACCATTCATATCAAAGCTGTCCAATACATTTCAAAACTAAAAATTTCAACCTAGTAAGCAAAGTCATGAATCTTCCATAAAATCCATCATAATCAAGTCATATGTTTCTCAAATGGCAAAATAAGAAGGAAAAGAGAGGTTCTTTGTGAGGACCCGGATTTTATTTTCTTACTTTTATATTATTTTAATGTCTTAATTAATTATTTATTCACCCGTTTACTCCGAATAATTTATTTTATTCATTTTAAAACCCATTGTATGCAAAAATGTCCTTTTATATATTTTTTAAAATGTCCCGTTAGCAAATTTAAATTTCGGAAGCTCGTTTAGTAAGAAATAATGAATATACATTTTTCGAGGAAGTATTCGATCTGAGAGTGCTATGAACTTGGAGATTTGAGGACTCATGCGTTATTCTTAAAATAGTTATTTTTATGATTATTTACCCTAGTATTAGTTAAATATATTATCGTTACAAGAATTTTTCATAAATTTCACCTTATCGCGCGCGAATCGAAAGTTCACGTATACGAAACGCACGCGCGCGACGCTATTAAGAGTTGACTTTTGAAGGAATCTTAACCACGAAACCTCAAGCTTCTCAAGGAAGCATCACACAACATCAAAAACCCTTTTCTCCTCGCCTCAAGTGCCAGCTGAAGCTCTCCAAGGAAGAAGAAGAAAACTCTTCACCATTTCACTCCAAATCCTACTCCAAATCACCTTAAACTTTGCATCCCACTTCAAAATTTCTTGGAGATCCACTTAAGCTAGAAGAAAGGCATCATCTCACGGTTTTCTTGGGGCTTTAGAGGTGTGAAAATTTCTGGTTTCTCTCAAGGATTAGCGGTAATCATCCAATCTTTTAACCTCGGCTTTAGTGGGTTTAATCTTGGCTATGAAGCTTGTAGCTTCATTATTGATGTTGTTATTTGAATTGGAATGGTTGAAGTGGGCTCTATGAAATCCCACCTTGGTTGTATGGCTGATTTGATGATAATAAGTGTTGTTTGTGTTAATTATGTGTTAAACAAGATGATGTTAGTTAGAAAAGTGAAAGGAAAACCGAAGGAAATTGCATAGAAAGACCGGCCAAAATCTGTCCTTTTTTTCCGGGCCTTTGGTTCGAATTTTTGTTGTTGAAATGACTTTGAAACTGATGTAGATATATTGTATATGATGTGTGGAAAGTTTTGACCAAAAATTATTTGAATTGGTTGGATAAAAATTGAATTTTGGCAAGAACAAATCTGGAAATTCGTGTAACAGTGGTCCTCTGGCAGTGTTCTTTGAACGAACATATCTCTCTGTCCGGATGTTGGAATTGAGTGCCGTCAGTGGAATTCAAAACTAGACATCCGTAGTTTTCTAACGGTGTATCATACACCTTCTAATTCGAACTGAGTCATCTGTAGTGATTGATCAAATTCGGCTGCCCTATTCTGTTGGCCTATCCGAGAGAAAGGTAGAAGCTGCAATTTGTGGCTCTATTTTCTCTCATTTGCAAAATGAATTTCAAAATGAAGTGTTCAAATGAAATGTAGCCTTATGATTCTAGTTTCTAACGCCACCAACCATTTTCAATTTTAATTTGTATTGAGTGAGATATAGTCCAATTTCTGAACTGTACCAAAGCTGGAAAACCCTGATTTTGCTAGCCGATTGGTCTAGTTTGACTTGGGTCATGTTGTTTCGAAAATTTTGGTATCAAACACATACATTAGATGTTTCCTGGATCTTAGTGTCACCAATAAACCAAATTGGAGTTGATTTCATTGGGCAAAATGTTTGAAAAGGGAAGGAAAGCAAGAAGGCAGATTTGTCTTGGAAATTTCTTGAACTTTGGTAGTTTTGTTAACTACCTTCCCGTACGAGTTTTTACATGAAATTTGATAGAGGAGTAATACTCATATGGGAGTTGAATTTTACCAATTTTGGTGTCATTCTAAGACATTTTCATTATACAAATGGTGTGCCAAAGTTGTTCTTCAAATCTTCCAACGGTATAAAGTTTTCCAATTTTGGACCTACTGAGTGCAAGATATGATTTTTCAAACTTGACTAAAACTGAATTTTTCCAACTTGTTGGGAAATGAGTTTTAGAAACTCTTCACTACCCTTCGATATTGATTGACCGTTTTAAACTTGATTTCATGAAGGAAATCAGTTTTTTCTTGTGTTATTAAACCCCACTTTTGAGTCTCGATTTACGAGTAATTAAGGCTCTTTTTTCATGACATTTTCTTAGTATTGTACAAGTGTACAATCTTTCTTGTTAACAAGGGGTTATAAGTGATAGTATATGATAGTCAAGTATTATTTGTTCAGGCGCTCAAGGAGATCTTCAAGAGGATCTCAAAGCGGACGCCCAAGAGTTACTTGGGCCCTTACTCCCTATTTTGATTGGTGAGTGTCAAGTGCATGAATTGTTGATAAATGTTTTAATTGTTATTTGAGTATTATGGAATTGTTGAGACGAGTGTGTACTTTACCGCACTCGCTCTCCCTTAAGTGATGCTACAATTGAATTGTGCTATATGAATCGATATTCAAATTGTGTGAAGTGAATTGCGATGTGAATTAAGTGAAGTGTTGATATTACAAACCATATTTGTGTTGTGATGTCGAGTGGAGTGAACCGCCTCGACTTATATGTATACTCGTGGGGATGCCCTCGTCCTCTCTTTCTTTTAATTATGCGATACTTGTTACTGGAATACATATGATCGGTAATTGTTCATAAACATGTCTAACTCGTAAGCCCTGAGCGGATGCATATATCACACCAATCTGGGTGGAAGGTGCCTCTCATACTGTCTCAGTGCTATAATCGGTTCCCTGAGCGATAGCATGTACCACACCGATTCGGGTAGGAAGTATCTCTCATGTCGACTCAAAACCCTAAACAAATAATCGGTTCTCTGAGCGATAGCATGTACCACACCAATTCGGGTAGGAGGTACCTCTCATGTCGACTCAGAACTCTAAACCATTTTCTGTCGATTGGTGCGATGTCTCATCGACCACTGAGCGATAGTATGTATCACACCGATTCGGGTGGGAGGTACCTCTCGTGTCAACTCAGAACCATAAATGTATAATCGATTCCCTGAGCGATAGCATGTACCACACCGATTCGGGTGGGAGGTACCTCTCATGTCGACTCAGAACCATAAATGGAGTAAGTGAAGTTCTACGTACTTAATTACCTACCCGGGTGACGGAATGTCATCACGAGGAGGTATTGGATTGAATTTTGGCAAAGCAAGTGGAAATTAGCTCTTGAGAGCCCCTGTATCCTCATTGAATGTGGTTAATTGAAAATTTTGAATAGCTTGAATGTTACAGCTTTAATTCTTGCTTAAATGCTATCACCACCCGAACTATGTGTTTTGCATATTTTCTTGATCTCACGAGCATCCGCTCGCCCCATTAGTTTTGTTTCCCTTAACAGGGTCGGATTGCAAGTTGGGGAGAAAAGCCGACTTGATCGCTTTTGGTTAGAATCATGGGATGTAATTGGCTAGTCGAATGATAATGATTGTACATTTTGGGATTGTTGATGTACTTTTGAGAACTTGTGATATAAGACTTGAAAGTTTATTTAAAGAAGTGACCTTTCTCTACTTGGACTTGTATTATCGGGTATTATCTTTAAGTTTGGATTTGTGAGAGCCCGTAATTTTTTCCATTTTAGGGTTTTATTATATTCAATGGCTTGTTTTCTGCACTTTCTGTATCCGAAAAATTTTCTAGATAATGTTTATGAGCAGATATAGTTTTTAGATGATTTTTCTACTATCAAATAGTTTTTGAGAAATTAAGAGCGTATACCGGACGTGGGACCCACTAGTGCGAAAAGTTCAGAAAAATTCGGCCAACTAGGTTAAGTTTTGGATACTGGAATTAATTTACCGGGTGTTAAGAGATAAGTAGAGGATGCTAAGTGGATTGGTATAAGAGAGACAAAAGTTAGGCAAGCAATTAATGATGGTGACAAGTGTCACCATAGGGTTGGTAGAAACTTTTGACTACTATTCCATGTCTTACCAATTGACTAAATAAGCTAAAAATTTACCAAAAATTCCTCCATTTCCAAGTTCTAGTGGCCGGCCCTCTCTCTAAAGAAAGGAAGAAAGAAAGCTCTCCAAGTTTGCTCCAATCTTGCTCCAATCTACCAAATCAACCATTTACTCTTGTTTTTGTTCCATAGAAACCCTTAAGGGAGTGTTTGTGAGTTGTTTTGTGGAGTTATTTGGAAAGCTAAGAGGACTAGTTGCCCTCTCTCTTGTGTTGCTAAGGTAAGTTGAGAAGGACCCCTCTCCTCCCTCTAATGATGTTTAATCCATGATTAGTGGTAGTATAAGATGCAATTTTATGGTTTATATCTTGATTTTTGGTTGAATTGGTGAAGTTTTGTAATTATTGGGGATTTTTCTGTTTTCATATGAATATGATTATGTGGTTATGTATGATGATTGGAAATGGTATTTAAGGAAGCTAGAAGGTGGAAAAAGTGGTTAATTGCAAGCAATTTCTGTTTTGGAAGAAAATTGAAAAGTTAGGGTTTTAATGTTCTACATTCTGCCCGGTTTTGTAGCTCATATTTAGAGGCCGAATTGGACTTGGATTAAAACATGAAAGTTGTAGGAAATGATATTTTAGAGGTGCCTACAAAATTTCAGGTCAATTGGAGTAGCATATCTTGAGAAAAGACGGAATTACCCTTGCTGCCTTGGTTTTACCCGAATTTGGGAATTGCTTCTGTAATTGGTTATTTTGGCTAGGAATGCTTCCGAATTGGTTGTTGAGGTCTTCTGATGAAATGTATCCCTGTTTATTAGCTTTCAGATGGCTTTGGAATTTCTGGATTTGGCCTTAGGTAGGCTGCTTTATGATGTTTGCACTAGCATGCGTTCTGTGAATCTGTTTTTACGGTTCTGGTGTAGTAGATTGCATTTTTTACCTGGTTACACTAGAAACTGGGTTGAGTGACCTTCTACAATATTGTAGCCCTATCTCTTAGCTTCGAAATGGTGGGTCTTGGACCTTCATCCGATAATCGTACTGCCTTTGGTGCCATTACCGCAAAATGACGTCAAAAACTGTTTTTTTAGGGTTAAAGCTAGTTCCATTTCCGGATTTTCTGATTTCCTCTATTGCTTGTGTGTGCTTATGGAACCCTATGTTGGGAATATTTGGCATTGGTTTATAACTCGTTATCGAGTCTCATTGTACTTGTTTGCATGTTTTAGGGCGTGACGGTGGTTCACGACGTTCCTTTGACGGAAGTGCATGAAATATCACTTTCGAGCTTTGTGAGTGTACTACTCACTTGTGTGTTACTATATGGCTTTGATACTTGAACTTGATGAGTTAAATGTTATTGCACCATTGATATTGATTGAAGTGAGGGTGTACTTTATCACTCTCACTTATTTCTCATGTTATTGGAATGTTACATGAAATAAAAGTACATGACTTGGTGTCGTTTGGACGAGTATCCAACGACCATGATTGTTATCATTGAGCTCAACCCCATTGGTAGTTGATTGAATCGAGCCGGCGAGGGCTTGGTCGTGACAATTAATGAGCCTTGGGGAAAGTTATATGGAATCTTGTAGTATGCGAGACTCTCGATTCCGGTATACTCGAGTAATACCACATTGCAAGTGTTTGGAGTTCGGGCCCGGTAGGGGGATGTTGGGTGGAAGGAATGGAAGTAAAGTGGAGTCTACGGTTGGTTACTTTTAAACATTGACGGAGAGTCAATGAGGTTCGATCAAGAATGCAAACGAGGAAAAGGGCTCTTGAGAGCCGCCCGTATCCTTTTTATCTCCACCATTAATGTGTGCCTTTGCTTATTTTTGATGAATTGAAATGAAAAGCTTTATGCTTATGTGAACTTTGCTGATTGAGTGGTATTATCTCACTGGGCGTAAGCTCACCCTATTCCTTTTGTTTTCCTTACAGGAAAATAAATACTTTTGGACTGCAATTGATAATTGGTTGCCGAATTGAGCTAGTTGGACATATCTTTTGTATAGCTCATTTATTGAAACCCTAAATGTACTTTTGGGACCGTTTCTCTTTTGATTTGGCAAACCAGACATGTATCCACTTTTGAATACTTTTGTATGCCACTTTGGCTTGTAAATGCTAAATTTCAAGATGTGAATGTTGGCTTGATATTTGGTTGGGTTCTGACGGGTCGGTTACTATTCATAGCGACTTCGGTTTCATTTTTTTTTTATTTTGACATTTTGACTTGTTTACGCGCGTTCGTAAGTTCCGGAACGCAATAGATCGCTCTATACCGAACCGTTAGTCCTGGCGAGAGCTGGGCAGGCAGTCCGCTAACCCTTTGGTTCGCCTTAGGGGAAGGTGGGGCTGTCACAGGATTTGAATTGCACCGAGTCCTGGCGAGAGTTAGGCAGGCGTCCCGCTGATACCCCTTTGGTTCGTCTTAGGGAGAAGTGGAGGCGTCACAGTTGGTATCAGAGCTTAGGCTTCAGATCTTTGTAGTGTATCCTAGGCTTAAAATTTTAGGATGCCGGACTGTGGGATTTGATTGTATATTAAGTGCAATGTGATCTTGGTACTTGAGGTTGTAGCACCATTTTGCTCACAAAACACTGTAAGACATTAATCTTCAACTTAGGATGGAGGTGAGTCAAGATTGGGAAATCTAAATGGCTATCAGGTGAGTTTAGGGGTTAGAAACCTTGCTTTCTCCATTATTTTCCTTGCCGAAATTCTGAAAGAAAAGTTGAACCATTTGAACAATTTTGGACTCCACTTTGAATTTGAAAATGAGACATCTTTTGCACTTCTTTTGGTTTGACTTAACTTTCATCTTGAATTTAGTGAGGAAACTTGTATTCATTAGAAGTTTTAGGCTAAGAATTTAGAAAGTAGCTTAGGCTTCTGAATGGAATTTGAAATTTATCATCATTCGAATGATGTGGCTTGGTATCGTGGATTCTTCTAGTTCTGTCCCTAACTAAGCTTATGATTTTTCTTTTTGATCCTGCCTAGGATAGTAGGGGTGGTGCTCGCCGTGAGGCCTTTTGTATTTTTCTTGCATGTATTCCTATATTTGCGACACTTAGTTGCCAATGACCTGTATTTGATAATACTATTAACTAGTTGTATGCACATTGACATGTGAAATGACTTCTGGCTTATGCAAATATGTATGCCGTGATTTTGTGACAGCCCCACCTCACCCTAAGGCGAACCAAAGGGTTCGACGGGCCGCCTGCCCAGCTCTCGCGGGACTCAGTCGTTCACTAGAGTCCTCAATTAAATTACAAGATATATATCAAATTTACATCAAATTCTCCAAGAATTACATATCACAAACGTAGCGGAAACTAATTCCCAAGCGTGGAATGTACACGTACATCCATTCAAGTCCAAACATTCATACAAACCCAACTATTACACAAGAGAAATCTAAAACTCAAACTATACTGGAGATAATCCATCCAGCCACATGAATAAGTACTACAAGCCTTCCTTCGCCACGAGCCCTGTGGAGGGGAATAAAATATTTTTGGGGTGAGCTAGAAGCTCAATGAGTAACCAATAAAATCAGTAATCAAATATATTTCACAATAATGCATTTCGATGATGTCATGATTCCAAGATCAAATATACGTATTGTTGTTCTCGTGAGCCAGTGAAATCATTGCACTTAAACACCCAACGCTTAAATAGATCACTTAGTGTTAAACAATAAGGGGGAGCAACGTTGGTGCTCCAGATCATGTCATGCACAATAAACAGGGTGGAGACGTTGGTGTTCAGCACAAGACTCCCCAAGAACTCATTAAAGCCAAATCATGTCATGAATCATTCAAATGCAAGCACGCATGATATGCAGTCGAGTAAATAAAACAAGAAACATTTCAAAAGTACTTGGGAAATAGTTGAGGGTCACTCACCTCCACGGCTCAGAAACCATCCATCATATATCATTACCTTGCCCGAGTCCAAGCCCTAAATCACAAACTCAAAGCAATCATACATTCTCAAAGTTCGGACAGCATTTCCCCATAAATGCTTTATTTCCAACCTACAATATATCACCAATCACACATACGGTTAATAAGCAATAAAATGCATCCAATTAGGCCACAATATCCCTCAATCAAAGCTAATTAGAAGCTTAAGAGCCACCATTAGAAAAACCCCCAATTAAACCCTAGAAATCGGAATTCATTCCCTCTCACACCAATTCATCTAGTAACCTCTAGTTATCTCTTAACACCTGCTAAATTAATCCCGGTATACGAAACTTAACCTAACTGGCCGAATTTTACCGAACTTTCCGCACTAGCGGGTCCCACGCCCGGTATACACTTCTAAAATCTCATGAACTAACTTATACTTGAAAAATGATTTAAAACCCTATTTACCCATAAAACGAGTTAGAAAATTTCCTAATAAAGAAATTACAGAAAAATGTGCGATTAAATAAAATAAAACCCTAGAAAATACGAAAATTTACGGGTTCTCACACTCTCTCCCCGTTAAAAGAATTTCGTCCTCGAAATTCCTTACCATCGCCTTCTTCGGAATACAAGAATTTTACTGCTTCCTTTTCACGGTTAAATTGAGTATCATACTTAGCTAACCAATCTGTACCCCTTCACTAACCAGGCTCATTGAATTCTTTGGTCTAGTTCCTTCTTCCTTGCCAAATTACAATTCTTGTACACCATTCTAGCTGGCAAACGGTGGAATACTAGAATCTTACCTTCCAGGTCCTCAAATGGGTCAGAGACTTGATGTTGTTCTAAGGAGTACACCCGAGCTGACACTTTTGATCCATTCTTTTCCCCCTTCGACTGGTCAGGGTTGGTGGTGGTTGGCTGTTGGCTCCTACTCCCTTCACGAGATCGGCCTGGGCAATTTACGATTTGATGGTCTGCGCTCCCACAACACAGGCATTTTCTTCCTTTCTTCCAGCAGACGTTCTCCGTGTGATTCGGCTTTCGACAGTACCCGCAAGGACCACGAGAAGCGGAGACTGAGCCTCTCTGTGGGTTACCACTTGACATTCTCGGTAATTGTACTCCCCTATTTCCCCTTCCAATCTTAGGAGGCGTCCCCTTATCCCCTTGCTCTGAGGTACACGTCCACTACGGGTGCCTTCCATATGGCTTAACCAGTCTAGGGTTGAAGCGCGAAAACAAAGTATGCAGGTATGAGTGATGAAAGTAAGCAATATACATGTAACACATCTAACACAGACAGATCACACAGTAGCAGTCAATTAGATACAAGCAAAAGGAAACATCCTTCGTGATACTAACTAAGCCAATGGTACAAGACCAACCAACTAAGAGTTGTCCCTCTCTAGGGTTCCAGGCACAATCTACGACAAGAATACAATATATATCTTAGGCAAGGTTAATCATCCGTAATAAAACCCTAACACATCACATGACGTTCCATAGAATCAAATTTCAAGTCTGCCCAAGTCATTTCTAACCTAGGCTCTTATCTATTTAATAGTCGGGTACAAGAATCCCAAAATAAGATAATTCACAACTCGGGCTGGCCAGTCCCAAGAGTAATTCATCTACAATCGATATTCTTACCTGACCTACAGATCTACTATCCCAAAGCACCATGATAAAGGTTTATATCTTATAACACTTCACGATCCATAGCTTATGCTCAAAGAGCACTTATACAATCGTACACTTTCACGGAATTGGGACCATAACACCACTTGGCCCAAGCTCACTCCGCGCAGAGACCACGCGAAGCAACTCTGATACCAAATGTGACAGCCCCACCTCACCCTAAGGCGAACCAAAGGGTTCGATGGGCTGCCTGCCCAGCTCTCGCCGGGACTCAGTCGTTCACTACAGTCCTTAATTAAATTACAAGATATATCTCAAATTTACATCAAATTCTCCAAGAATTACATATCACAAACGCAGCGGAAACTAATTCCCAAGCGTGGAATGTACACGTACATCCATTCAAGTCCAAACATTCATACAAACCCAACTATTACACAAGAGAAATCTAAAACTCAAACTATACAGGAGATAATCCATCCAGCCACATGAATAAGTACTACAAGCCTTCCTTCGCCACGAGCCCTGTGGAGGGGAATAAAATATTTTTGGGGTGAGCTAGAAACTCAGTGAGTAACCAATAAAATCAGTAATCAAATATATTTCACAATAATGCATTTCGATGATGTCATGATTCCAAGATCAAATATACGTATTGTTGCTCTCGTGAGCCAGTGAAATCATTGCACTTGAACACCCAACGCTCAAATAGATCACTTAGCGTTAAACAATAAGGGGGAGCAACGTTGGTGCTCCAGATCATGTCATGAACAATAAACAGGGTGGAGACGTTGGTGTTCAGCACAAGACTCCCCAAGAACTCATTAAAGCCAAATCATGTCATGAACTCACATGCAAGCACGCATGATATGCAGTCGAGTAAATAATACAAGAAACATTTCAAAAGTACTTGGGAAATAGTTGAGGGTCACTCACCTCCACGGCTCAGAAACCATCCATCATATATCATTACCTTGCCCGAGTCCAAGCCTTAAATCACAAACTCAAAGCAATCATACATTCTCAAAGTTCGGACAGCATTTCCCCATAAATGCTTTATTTCCAACCTACAATATATCACCAATCACACATACGGTTAATAAGCAATAAAATGCATCCAATTAGGCCACAATATCCCTGAATAGGGTTAAATCTTGGATGAAGATTGCCTTCAATTCGTTGCTTAAACCCACAAGGATCAAGTTTCCAAATCTGCTACGAAACCTGACAGATTAGGAAACCATTCTTTTTCTTTTCTTCTTCCCACTGGGAGATAACTCAAGAAACCTTTTCAAAAATTACCCAAACTTTTAAAATCTGATCTTTTCCATGTTAGGAGGTTTCTGGTTCAAGATTCTTGCAAAAATTATGTTTAAGAAAACGTTTTATTGACATACAACCCAGCCCTATGCAAACGCTGCCGACGCACGACCAGTTCAGATTCAGAAATCGAAAGACCCTTCTATACTTCGAATTTTGGTCTGAAATTTTATACACAAACCCTACACATACAGGCCCATAACATATCAAAATTTCATAAAAAATCTCAGCCTCTAAGGCCACGAACAGATTCCATACTTTTGCCACTACAATCTGTCAAAACCTGTAGGCTATACCTCCCTGGTTTAAACGCTCAAACCTTTTTCAGTTTAACCCCTTACAACCACGTATTAAATCACAAGTCATGGTAGTTAGGAAGAGACCCATAGTCCACACATTTTCTTCCTCTAACAAAGCACTCAGAACTCATAGTTATTTACTAAGTTCATGAGACAAGTGTTTTACCTCGTCAACACTCGCGTAATCACCTGGTATGTGCACCTCCTTTGATCCCAAGTTTTCTTGAACTCCAGCCGTCTCTCTCACTCCCTTTTCCTCGCTGTTGGTTGCTGAAAAAAAACAAGAAGGACGGCTCCTCATACCCTAGGTGTACTTATATAGACAAACCCTAATCACAACCCCCCTTTGAACTAGGTTTCCTTTTTCTTACCCGAACTGATGTTACAGTACTTGTCTTGATTCATTCCCAATGTTGGCCCATATCCTTGGTTATTATATCCCTACATATGTCTCGGATGCCTAACCATATTTGGACTAGGAGTAAGGCAGGTATATAATTCTTAATATATATATGCATACATATGTGTACAAAGCTATTGCAACATAATTACCCATTTGGTTATTGGACTATCTACCCCCCTCTTATTTATTATTATTATTTTTCCACCCAAATTATTTATATGAAGTACATCCTTCCTACTTATTCCAAATTATCCCGTTCATAAATAAATTTCCAAACAGTCACAAAATACCGTAACTAATAAGGTTCGGATTCCCTTCCTATTGATTTCAAAAGAAATCAATTGAGTCTCGGATTTTAAGCTTGATGAACTTTTAATTCAATTAAATAACTTTTTTTTATCCTAATTTCAAGAATTTGTTTAAGGAAGGAAAAAAAATTTACAGGACATTATATTCTACCCCCCATACACAGAGTTTCGTCCTCGAAACTTACGTACCTTATGCGAACAGATGGGGGTAACTTGTCCTCATCTCATCCTCAAGTTCCCACGTAGCTTCCCTTACATCATGATTTGACCACTGCACCTTTACAAAGGGAATTGTCTTGTTTCTCATGACCCGCTCTTTATGGTCCACAACTCTTATGGGGCATTCCTTATAAGTTAAATCTGAATCCACAGTGATCTCCGGTTTATCTTTCAGCACGTGCCCTGGGTCCGCTACATACCTCCTTAACTGTGATACGTGGACTACATCATGCATCCGTGACAATGAAGGTGGAAAGGCCAACCTGTAAGCCAGGTCCCCAACCTTATCTAAGATCTCATACGGTCCAATGAATCTAGGGCTTAATTTTTCCTCTTTATGAAATCTCACTACTCCTTTTGTAGGGGATACACGAAGGTACACCTTATCACCCTTCCCGAAGTCCGAGGGACGTCTCTTAGAGTCTGCCCAACTTTTTGTGACGCCCCCACTTCTCCCTAAGGCGAACCAAAGGGTATCCGCGGAACGCCTGCCTAGCTCTCGCCAGGACTCAAGCAATTCCATTCAACTTATAGCCGGACCACACAATACAAGCCAATAATTTTAGATACAATAAATGCGGAAGTATTCAAACTTAATAATAGTCATCCATTCTCCAAACCACACGTCAGAATACAGATTACATTTTGTCCAAAGGGTCACATCACGGGGTACCTACCAGCTTGCCACCCGCACGCGGGCATCCCCTACGGAGAGTTTCGCTTCGTGACTCTTCACGAACGAGAGGCTCGGGGCTTTTCCAGACGAAGGACGTAAGGTCCCAACTGTCGGCATTTGGCTCTGATACCACCTGTGACAGTTCTCAGGGTCACGTTTCCATACCAAAAGTACAATTCCAAAACCAAAGGCATACCCAAAAGTAATAACAAGCCCTAAACAAAAGTACATCAAGAGGGCTTCTCCATTTTACCTCCGAGTTCAAACCTGTTAAGGAAAACAAATCTACAGGATGAGCAAAACGCTCGTGAGGCCAAGAACACACATGCAGACACATAGTTCAAATAACAAGCCCAAATACAATTCAGGTAATAGCTTGCAAGTAATTAATAACGCCGACAAAATGTAACCAGAAACAATTCAAGGATATGGAAGCTCTCAGGAGCTAAGTTCCACATTTGCTGATGTCATTTGTATATCTCCCCGTGATGACTCTCCGTCAACCGGGTTGATATTTTCATATCCGTAGTTCACCACTTACTTCTCATCCGTCCACCATACACCAGTTTGGGCCCGCACGACATTTATAAGGCGATACTTTACGAGTATGCCAAGCGAGATCTCTCAATAGATCAAGCTTATCATGTGAATCTCATGGTTCACCGAGGTTCCCGACCAAGCCCATGCCGGCTCGAGTTCCAAGGTCGGCCTATGAGTTTGGGCGTCCCCCATGTATCATGTAAATGTCGAGGAGATTCACTCCATCGACGTATGCAATCATAGCATACCATTTCATGTATTCAAGCATTTGACATGTTTAAGCAGGCATTTCAAGTCATGTAAACCAGGCAAATCATGTTAGACATGAGTCATTCGTGCCAAATGAGAACGAGTGCGATTAAGTACACACTCGACTCCATTTTTTCAAAATCAAATAGACTAAGCATGTAATCAGGTAAGTCAAGCATGAATCAAGACTTTAGAGTTCAAGTAGGCATACACTTGACACTCACCAGTTATGCAAGCAAGTAGGTTGGAGGGAGAGTTCAAACTTCCACGGTAGGGTCCTCTTGGAGGTCCTCGTGCGTGCCTGAACATCGAATAGTAGATAATTACTATAGGTCCCCAAGTGGTGAGAAAGATTGGACACGGGTAAGGTTCGGAAATATTTGAAAACTTCGTTTGACTTGTCTTTGAAGTTGGATTCTCAAAAGGGTGCAGGACTCGAGTAAAATCGGATTATTATCCTTAAAATCATTGGTTGGAAACGAGTACGAGCAAAACGATTGCAAATCGAACGATCGAAATCGAAAGAGGGCTGGCCACGCCACAATCCGGCCGGATTTTTGGCCGGATTGGAGGCAGTGGCTAACCTCCTTTTTTTTCAAACTTCGCCACCAATCCGGCCAGAAACTGGCCGGATTCAAGGCCGGATTCTGGTAAAATTGTTCTGTAAGTCCCAAAGACAACCAAGAGGGGGGGTGAATTGGGTTATTCAAAATCTTAATCAGATTTAGGCAATTTTTGCTAAATGAAAATTACCTTCTTTTTTAGTAATGATCAACCAAGTAGATTAGAAGACAAGAGCAATATTGATCAGAAACACAAGTATAGACAAGCAATGAGAATTTTATTAAACAGAAAAGTAAATTGGGGTATCAAACCAAGTGTCTACCAAGCTATCCTCAAACTTGAAGACCACACACTAGGAAGAGCAACTTCTCTTTGATGGAAGACGATCAACTAGATGTACAATGGAGGGAGCACTTCCTCCTTGCCCTAAGCCTCACTTAGTCAAGCTAAGAAGTTTTACAATCACTCAGAAAACCCTCAACAAAGCTACACTAAAGATCCTTTCAATCACAAAAGAAATGCTCACCAGAAATTCACACCACTTTAAAACAAATCTTGCTTTGGAGACTATTTTCTAGCTAAAATATCTCTTGAGATCTTGTAAACAAAGTGTGCAAAAGTCCTTCCTTCGTTCAGAACAGTTTGTTTTTAAAGGGGAACAGAAATGAGCTTCATTAAAGCTTCCAACGGATAGAAGGCAGATGAAGGGTCAGCTAGCCGTTGGGGCTTTCGGACGTCCGACGATCAAATCATCGTCCGAACCAATCGTCCGAAAATAGCCAAGTTGAAGTTCGGACGTCCGATGAGATTTTTGTCGTCCGACAGCACAGCGTCCGATCGTAGGCCGAGAGCTAGCAAGTTATCTTGGAATTTTTCGGACGTCCGATCTGGTTGATATTCGTCCGAGGTGTGCGTCCGATCCTTCCGGACGTCCGACAGTTTCCTTTCGGCCGTCCGACCTGATTGTCCTGTTTTTGCTTCTCATTTTGGTTGTCTTGCATTTCATGACATATTTGAACCTGATTCTTGGATAGACAAAAACACTTGTATTTGAAGGAGGTTAGATAAACATTTCAAAGTACCAAGAATGACAAACTAGACATACTTAAAAGACAGTATCTTTGATCGGAACAAAACAATGACTAAATTCATTTATATTATTTCAATCTTGTTTGCCACATCCAAAGCATCGTAGACTGGAGTCAATCAAACATATGCTTTCCTTGTTCCATCAGGCCTGATCAATCTTGGTCAGTATAAACGAACTTTTGTGATCATCAAAACCAAGAATAACATGTTCCTTCGCGGATTTCCAGAATTTTCGATTTTTGGTCAAATCTTTGAAAAATCATAACTTTCTTTCTACTAATCGAAACTTGATGAATTTGGTACCGTTGGAATCGTCTTCCAAATTACTAAAAGTCCTTAGAAGACACCATTCCATGAATCTAAGTGGAAGGTATTCAAAAATGAGCCTAAAGTTACTGTTCTAGATTACCAGGATTGAGCCGGGGTTGGTTTTTCGCTAACTTTGGAAATTCGGTAAAAATCACTCGTTGCAAACCGGCCCTTGAAACTTATAACTCGATTAGAAGTGCAAGTAAAGTTTTGAACAGAACAAGCGGCTCAAGAATCGGAGTTTCGAGTACCGAGATACGGTAGCTCAAAGTTGGGAAAAATTCAAGACTGTTACAAAATTTCCAGATTTGGTTCCGACTTTGGACCTTTTATTAAGTGCCGAAACGGACTTGGATTGACACCAAATTTTGCAGTATAATACTCCCATATGAAGGGTATCTCTCTATCAAATTTCATGGAAAAATACCCTCGGAAAGGTGGTTAATCAATCAACCAAAGTTTGGAAAAATCCTTAAGGCAATCTGTCCAAATCTAAGGTTTCAAAAACGAGGCAGTCGCCGTATTTTGATCATAACTCCCTCAATTTAACTCGGAATTAGGAATGGTTGATAGTGTTAGAAAATACATTCACAGGGCTAAAATTGCACAGAAGAAATCGTTTCAAGTTTCAGCATGAAACTGGTTCGAAATTAAGCCTAAAATTGCAGCATCATCAAATCATTTCGGCAGAACGGAGAAACAGGACAGCTGAATTCAGATGAATGGTGTGGCTCACAAACATAAAACCAGAATGTACATTATACACCGTTGGAAACATGGGAACGTCTAGTTTCAAATGCCGCTAACGGCACTTGATTTTGACGTCGGAGTATGGAGTTATGGACGAAACACGAACACTGGTCTGGTTACGACGGCAACCGTTTTCCCAGATTACTAGCTTTGGAAATAAATTCGTTTGACCCACCAAAACTCAGTATTTTTCAACGAAAATTTGTACACAACTGCTACAACATGTAAACAACATAATCAAGCCATTAAATCCTCAAATTTCTGCATTAAAGTGACCGAACAGAGCAGGGGTAAAATGGGAACTTTTTGTTTCAAGAGTTCAATAACGTTTCTGGTAACAAAGCACCTTTAATCTACTTCCTTAAGCTCTAATTCAGCAACAAAACCATCATCAAACATCATCACAGCCATCAACCCAAAGTGGGAGTTCATAGAGCCCACGTTTAACAATTTTCCAACATCCACAACAACCCATAAGAGATCAAGAGCTAAAAGATATGCTAGACTTCCAAAAATCAAAGTTAGAAGGCTAGATTAAGACTTACTCTTGGTTGATGTTTAAGGCAGAGATTCGGTTCTTCCTTGCTCCTAAGTGAGCCGTGCAAATCCTCCCCTTTTTAGCTAGATGTGAACTCCAAGGCTTAGGCTAAGTGGTGCTAAATTTTGAGAAGATTTGGTGGTGATTTGCATGAGCTTTGAAAGAGGAAATGTTGAAGGTTTCGGTTGTTCTTTGTTGCTGTCTAGCCGTCCATGAAGCTTTGCAGAAATGAAATGAGATTGCTGGTTCCTTTGCGTACATAAGACGCTTGACGTCTAATATATTAAATACGTCAAATCAATTACAACTAGTGCCCTACGCGCGCGTTTTGTGTTCGATTTCTCTTACGTTTGTTGTACTAGTGCACTAAACCTCTAGGGCACTTACATTCATATAAATATTATTCATTCTTAATTGTCCCAAAATAATGGTCCAAAGTCCCTCAATTAAGCGCGCACGTGAAAACACGTATTTCTAATTTAGGCGCAATAAAATGAAACCTTCGAAAAATTCTTATAACGATCGTACCACTAACTATCACTTGAGTACTTAAATCTAAATTTACCTATTTTAGGACCATTGTACATATCCCCAAATTTTCGAGCTTAGTGTACTCCCAATTGGCTAAAGTGTTTAGACACGTTTTCACTTTTTCACTAAACAAGTTTCTAAGAAAATAATTTTTGAAACGAGATACTTTAGAATTATAAAGAAGCGTCATTCCATATAAATGGATTTAAAATGGTCGAAATAAATAATTCGAAGAAAATTAGTGAATAATCATTTAAATATTCCAATAATATTCTATAAAAATAAGAAAATTTTCGAGTTCTCACACATCCTCCCCTTCTTGAAAGAAATTTCGTCCTCGAAATTCATACTTAGAACAATATCATTCCCTTCATGGTTAAGCCTATCAGATCAATCATTGACTTACATTTTCCAACTCACTCCAAATCATGAGTTGATTACTTTCTTCCGGGAAATTTTAACTTTCAGAAGGCATATACAATCACCTCATCATATATTATTAATATACATTCTAAACCATCCTTTGAACCATCTGTATAAATCACAAAATCACCTCATCCGCTCGGTGAAGCCAACACAAGTGCACTGGTTAAACGATTTTCACCTTCAAATTCTTCCTCACATTTAGAATCTCAAATAACTTGCCAAGTCTCGTATCCTTAGAAGTCCCTGATCAAACCAAGGTAATATTCGACTACCTCTAAGAACTCCAAATTTCGGTAGGATTTTCTAGTCATTTCCTCTTAAACAGCTTCCACTTAAGCTGAGTTAACAACAATTTCTTTCTTAGATATTATATAACTTAGAAAGGCTATTTCTTCCTATCGAAATCACATTTATTGGATTTAACAAAAGTTAGCGTTCTCTCGGGGTTTGTAAAACTACCATCAGGTATTTTTTCATGATCTTCTCAAACTTTAGGGTATATCAATACATCATCAATAAATGCCATCACAGATTAATTCTATTACGATTTAAAACCTTGATGCATTAATGCAATAATTGCTGCTAATACATTAGTCAACCCAATTGGCATAACTGAAAATTCAAGCATCCCCATCTTGAATTGGAAGTGGTTAAACACATCAGTTTCTAGGATTCCCGGTTGGCAGTAACTCTACTTTAAATCCCTTATTCGCTGCTCTTGACCCTTGATTATAATTCTCATTTATGTGAGGCTATGGAGTATTTGTTCTTAATAGTCTCATCGTTCAAATCTCAATAATCTATGTATATATAGCCTCAAGCGTCCATTCCAAATATAACATCCGGTCCTTAATCGTTAGGCTCATTCAAGCCATCAAATATTTCCTTTCACTCACCCAAATCTCACAGCTTTTAATATCTCAAGTTGGCGATCAAACATTGGATCCCATCTTCAACCCTAAGTTCTCGACTTTTTTTTTTCTTCCCAGAATTCAGCCAATTTAGTTTGGAATTCCAACTCCTTGTGAAAAATTTCTATTTCTATACGCATCTCTTCCAAACTTTTCATTCATCCAT
>NW_020863199.1:0-20131 GCF_003713205.1 Coffea eugenioides | reverse complement strand
TAACAATGATGGACAACTTCATATAACATGTGATTCATGATAATCAAGTGATCAAGTGGATACTTAGCACGTAAGCACGTAAGCAATACAAGTTGATTTCATGGGAGCATATAATTCACGGATATCGAATAATCATATAGATTAGAAATCATATGAGCAAATAGTCAGGTAATCAGGTAGTCATGTGGGTTGGTAAACGGTCATGGTTAACGGTTAACTGTTCACGGTTGACGGTTAATTGACAAGCATTGGTCATATGCATAGGTCATCATTGGCCGTTATCCCATTTTTACCACGTGAGAGTCGAGGAGATTCACTCCAACGACGTATGCAACCTTAGCATACCAAGTCATGTTATTCGAGTATTTTCAAGCGTGAATTATTCATCTCAAAAGAGAACGAGTGCGATAAAGTACACACTCGACTCCATTTTTCAAAACCAAATAGACTAAGTAAACAATCTAGCAAGTTAAGCATGTATCGAGTTCATATGGTCATTTGATATGGTTAATGATTTAACCAATTCATATAGATATACAATGCAAGTATACATTCCTTAAATAGGCATGAGTATGGTAAATACTTAACACATAGCACTTAATAATCATGAAATAAGCGTGTCCTAGACTTATTCAATTACGTATTCCTATATGGAACACTCACCTAGTCAAAACAAGCGAGTAGTTTTCAAACAAGCGGTTTAGGTGTCCGCTCCGAGTTCCCCTTGGAGATTCCCTCGAGTGCCTGAGTAAACAACCATTAACTATTATACACTATCACTTAGAACTCCTACTTATCAAAGAAGGTTGTACAATCTAAAGGGAATTCATGAATTGGGCCTTAATTATTAATAATCGAGGCTCAAGAGTAAAGTTTTAAAGTCTAAAGAAAGAGACTAACATTTTTCATGAAATCGAGTTAAAAATGTTCAATCGGTATCGAGAAAAGAAGGCAAGTTTCCAAAATCTCATTTCTAAGAAATTGTCAAATTTTAGCTTTGGGTGTCAATTCTAGAAAAATCGTATCTTGCACTACGTAGGTCCAAAATTGGAAAGCTTGATACCATTGGAAACTACATTCCGAGTACTACAAGTTTCTAGAAGACACTTTCCCATGATTCCAAATGGAAGGTATTCAAAAGTTGGATCAAAGTTACAGCTGTAGAATACTAAGACAGTTTCAAGGTTGGTTTTTGGCCAATTTTGGAAATTCAGTAAAATTCACTTGTTTTGAACTAACCTTTGAAATTTGGAAATCAAATAGTGTTACAATCCAAGAGTATAACAATACAAGCGGATTGAGAAATGGAGTTTCGAGCACCAAGATATAGTAGCCCCAAGTTGAGGAAGATTCAAGACTGAAGAAGAATTTCCAGTTTTGAACCTCCAACACTAGAAATTTAATTCGGTATCGAAACGAACTTGGATTGGTACCAAAATTGGCAGTATTTTACTCCCATATGAAAGGTACCACTCTATCAAATTTCAGGGAAAAATACTTTCGGTAAGATAGTTAATTAGTCAACCAAAGTTCAGGAAAATTATAAGGCAATCTGCCTTTGACTTTCATTTTCCAAATTTCCAATCGTCTAACCAAGAAAGTTATCCAACCATAGTTCATTTGTGAAATAAGGGTCTAAGATACACCCATAATATCTTTGGTAAGTGTTTAATATCAAAAACATCAACTAACAAGTTCATTCCAAGATTTGGTTCCAAACCAGTCCCAACATTAGGGTTTTCCAAAACAGAGCAGTCCACTTGTTTCAGTCACAACTCAGTCAATATAGCTCGAAATTGAGCATGGCTTATGCCGTTGGAAAATACATTCATAGTACTAAAACATCACAGAAGAAGTCATTCCCAAATTCGGCACCCATCTGGTTCAAATTCGGGCATCAAGTTGCTGCCTGAACACTTCATTCCAGACGAACAGAGCAACAGGACAGCGAACTTAAAACATTTGGTTCGGCTTGCTCACAAGGAATCAGAACGTGCATTTTATACCAAATTAAAGCTAGGAATGTCTAGTTTCAAACGCCACTGACGGCACATGATTTCGACATCCGAGGACAGAGTTATAGCCAAAATGCCAACGCTGGACAGTGCAATACGGAACAGATTTCCAGATTGCCACTTCTAGGAGAAAAATTCATTTGACCCACCAAACGTTAATGTTTTCCAACGAAAATTTTTACACACATAATATAACATATATACATCAGGTTCATGCCAATAGATCACCAAAAATGGGCCTTCTTATGGCCGAACAAAACAGGGGCATTTTCGGAAATTCTTGCCAAGACCTCTACTTTGAGTTTCCAACAATAACACTCCATAAACTCATCATTATAACCACTAAACTACCATTAAATCCAACATTAATCCTTAAATCAGCAACAACAACCCAAGTGTGGGAATTCCAAGAGCCCACTATCACATTTTTACACCATACACAAGCTAACCAAATGCATGCATGAACTTAACAAGGTAAGATAGCTTCCAAACTTCAAGTTTTCAAGAGTGGATCATCACTTACTTTGGGTTGATGTTCAGCAGAATTTTCGGCCCTCTATTACCCCAGAAAAACCGTGATTTCCAGCCCTTGTTTGCAGCTCAAAATGATCCTCAAGTGTCAAGCTAGGTGTGGTGCAAGTTTGGTTAATTTTGGAGATGATTTGGAGTGGTTTTGAGTGAGATTAGTGAGCAGAAATTTTGTTGCAAATGAGTTAGAGAGAGGAGGGAGCTGGCCGGCTGTTTGAAGCTCAAGAGAGAGAGAGAGTGATCAGATTTTAGCTTCCAAGAGAAGACATTAACTTGTGGCCTCAAGTCACCCATTAGTCAACTCACATTAGGGTGCGTTTGGCGCGATTAGGGCTCGATTTTCTCGCGCGTTTGGTTCACTAGTGCACTAAACCTCCAATGTATTTATATTCATGTAGATAATATTCACTCTTAATTGTCCCGAAATAAAGGTCTAAAGTCCCTCAAATAAAGTCGCGCGTGTGAAAACGCGTACCGTCAATTTTTTACGCTATAACGCGAAACCTCCGGGAAATTCTTATAACGATAGTACGAATAACTATCACTTGAGTATTTAAACATTAAAATACCGAATTTAGGTCCATTGTACATGTCTCCAATATTCCAAACTTATTGTACTCTCAAGCGGATAAAATCTTCAAGCACTATTCACTGTTTTTACTAAACGCGCTCCAGGAAATTAATTCATGAAATGAGTTACTTTAAAAATATAACGAAGTTATATTACCATGTATTTAGGTCTAATAAGACTAGAAAATATTCCTCGAGGCAAATATCCAATTAAATAATTTATTAAGCCACAAATTAGGCTAAAAAAAATAATAGTTTTTACGAGTCCTCACAACCTCCCCTCCTTAAAAGAATTTCGTCCTCGAAATTCATACCTTCTGTAATCTCAGACAACTCTGAACCATGTGGTGTGTTCATGTTATGCTTTCTTTCTGATGCCATTGGTCGGTTTCTCCTTCCATTGACTTGTCGAGGGACAGTTCCATTTCCTTGTGGAGCAGTAGTTTCTCGTGGATACCTCCTTGGACAGTCATGAACTTTATGGTTGGTACTCCCACACCCCATACACTTTCGTCCCTTTAGCCAACAGTTTTCTTCAATGTGATTCGTCCTTCCACAATATCCACAAGTCGGACGAGGTGTTGTGACCTGACTGGCTTGCGAGGTTTTCTTTGATCGTGTCTGTTCTACTGAAGTCCCTCGCGACATAGTTCCTTTTGGTTCCTTTATCATGAGTGGTGCAGGAAATAACAGTCCTACTCCATCCACTTCTTTTCTAACTTTGGGTGGTGGTCCATTTCCTCCTAGTGTACTATCAGATGCATCTCTTTTCCTTGCTTGGAGAGCTCTCAGTTGAGATTTTGTGCTTTCTACCCTTTGCGCTTTTTCGAGAGCGTCACTAAATGTTTCAACCTGTGCTGCAGCAAGGGCATCTTGGATTTCCAAATCTAATCCTTGGATAAACCTTCTTATTCTCTTCCGTTCAGTAGCCACCAATTCTGGGGCATATGTAGATAACTTTGTAAAGCGTGTTTCATACTCAGCTACGCTCAAAGTTCCTTGACGAAGCTTTATAAAATCATCTTCTCTCTTTTCTTGGACAAGTGGAGGAAGAAATTTCACATTAAATTCACGTACAAAGTTTATCCAAGTCCTTAGGGTTTGATCTCTTTCCCACTTGTTTCTTATAACATTCCACCAGGCTCGGGCTGCTCCTTCAAGTTGAAATACAGCAAAGGTGACTTGTCTCTCCTCTGTGTAATCCAAGGCATCGAATATATTTCTTATATTCTCTAACCAATTCTCAGCCACCTCTGGATCAGGTCCTCCAGCAAACTTGGGCGGGGAAAATTTTTGAAACCGCTCTAAAGCTCGATCCTCCCCTATCTCTTGATTTCCACGTTGGTTTCCTTGTCCAACACCTTGACCTTGTTGAGCTACCAAGAGCTCCAGGATATCCGTCATGCGAGTTAAAACTTGTCCCATTTGGTCATTTCCTCTCCCAACACTTGACTCAACGTTTTGATCAATACCGGACCCATTAGCTACTCTTTCATTTCGGGGTTGTCTAGGTTGACGTCCCTTTCGTTGTCCTCTAGTTTCCATGTTCACAACTAATCTATACGCACATGCATAACCCTCACACTTAGTTAAAATTGAACTATACTCATATACCAGTAGCAACATTTAAAAAGGATGAAGTCACTTACACAAATAACATTATCACCATGCAAGTAAACACAAACTAGAGTTCATTAAATCATAACACAAATTATGGCCAAGTAAAGTTCATGCCAAGTCAAAATCAATAGCAAAATAAACAAGTGATCATCACAAGTACATTCATCTTCAAGGCGCAGACTCTAAGTTCTACTCCCATCGTCTCACTATAAAAGATCACAAGTAGGGATTCACTAGATTATTGGAACTAGACGATTCTCATTCCCTAACATGCTCGATTTCAATCCCAACACAAGGATCTTTTGAGTTACAATATTTTCCATCTTCCACCCTTAATTATTGTACCATCTTAACCAAACAATTATTGGTTTCCTGTAACCATTCACATGAAATATCGATTCATTCTTATTCCCCAAAAATGGAGATATAAAGTCCTTATGGTTGCCCTCAACTCTCAAGTACTCGGGTACAAGAATCCGAAATAAGGTAATTCACAACTCGAGCTGGCCGGTCCCAAGAGTAAATCACCACATTCGAGATTCCTACCCAACATACATATCAAATTCCCTCCAATTATCAAGATAAAGGTTTTACAACCTACAATATTCATGATTCACAGCTTACATTTCTAGAAGGGCACTTAAGCCTTTACTCAATCACATAGTAAGGACCATAACACCACTTGGTCCTATCTTGCTCCTTTGTAGAGACCACGTGAATTGGCTCTAAATTTCATTGCTACAAGCAATCTTTTAACTTTCAAACCAGTCCCACAGTCCGGCATCCTAAACATTTAAGCCTAGGATACACTACAAAGATCTGAAGCCTAAGCTCTGATACCAACTGTGACGCCCCCACTTCTCCCTAAGGCGAACCAAAGGGTATCCGCGGGACGCCTGCCCAGCTCTCGCCGGGACTCACTACAATCGATCATTCAAAAGCTCGAAATACTTTAAGTAACCTCAATACATAATTAAAGTACTTCGAATATCTCACACTTACAATTATGCAGCTTTCAAGCTTAAATACAACCCAATGGAAAAGGGGTACTATAGCCATCCGTTATAATATAACTTAAAGTCTTCAAAAGAAAACAATCTAGTACTACTCACGAGCACCCTTGGTCTCGAACCCTGTAAAAGAAATCCACAACGTGGTATGAGCTACACAGCCCAGTGAGGTTCCAAGACACTCTAACGGTTCAAATAAATCAAGTAAGTTGGGCATATCATATGCATGGTTCAAGGTTACACAATGGCATGTTATCATGAGGTGATAATCATTGTACAGTAATTTGAGACATTTATCATGGTATGAGACATTGGCATGTATAGTTCACGAGTGATTGGAGCTTATTACAGGCATAGCTCAGGATTTCATGTTGGCATTTTAGCACGAAACAATTATTATGATACAAGGTAAACATATACTGTAGGATACGGTGTTCCAGTGGAACTCTGTCGGTCATCTGCACCTTATGACTTCCGGATCCCCTCGGTTTGACTGGCCATCACCTTATCCCTCCAGTGGTAATACTCGAGTATACCGAAACGGTTGTCCAGGGTTCCAACCTACCCGACCGAGCCCAGTCCTGGCTCGAGCAGGTCAGTAACCGAGGCAGGGCCCAAGTTCAGCTTAGAGCTTACAACATGCACAAGTAATCAAGTAATTCGACAAAAGGTAAAATTCATCATTTGAGTAGGTCGAGTGAGATAAAGTACACACTCGCCTAACAATGATGGACAACTTCATATAACATGTGATTCATGATAATCAAGTGATCAAGTGGATACTTAGCACGTAAGCACGTAAGCAATACAAGTTGATTTCATGGGAGCATATAATTCACGGATATCGAATAATCATATAGATTAGAAATCATATGAGCAAATAGTCAGGTAATCAGGTAGTCATGTGGGTTGGTAAACGGTTCACGGTTAACGGTTAACTGTTCACGGTTGACGGTTAATTGACAAGCATTGGTCATATGCATAGGCCATCATTGGCCGTTATCCCATTTTTACCACGTGAGAGTCGAGGAGATTCACTCCAACGACGTATGCAACCTTAGCATACCAAGTCATGTTATTCGAGTATTTTCAAGCATGAATTATTCATCTCAAAAGAGAACGAGTGCGATAAAGTACACACTCGACTCCATTTTTCAAAACCAAGTAGACTAAGTAAACAATCTAGCAAGTTAAGCATGTATCGAGTTCATATGGTCATTTGATATGGTTAATGATTTAACCAATTCGTGTAGATATACAATGCAAGTATACATTCCTTAAATAGGCATGAGTATGGTAAATACTTAACACATAGCACTTAATAATCATGAAATAAGCGTGTCCTAGACTTATTCAATTACGTATTCCTATATGGAACACTCACCTAGTCAAAACAAGCGAGTAGTTTTCAAACAAGCGTTTTAGGTGTCCGCTCCGAGTTCCCCTTGGAGATTCCCTCGAGTGCCTGAGTAAACAACCATTAACTATTATACACTATCACTTAGAACTCCTACTTATCAAAGAAGGTTGTACAATCTAAAGGGAATTCATGAATTGGGCCTTAATTATTAATAATCGAGGCTCAAGAGTAAAGTTTTAAAGTCTAAAGAAAGAGACTAACATTTTTCATGAAATCGAGTTAAAAATGTTCAATCGGTATCGAGAAAAGAAGGCAAGTTTCCAAAATCTCATTTCTAAGAAATTGTCAAATTTTAGCTTTGGGTGTCAATTCTAGAAAAATCGTATCTTGCACTACGTAGGTCCAAAATTGGAAAGCTTGATACCATTGGAAACTACATTCCGAGTACTACAAGTTTCTAGAAGACACTTTCCCATGATTCCAAATGGAAGGTATTCAAAAGTTGGATCAAAGTTACAGCTGTAGAATACTAAGACAGTTTCAAGGTTGGTTTTTGGCCAATTTTGGAAATTCAGTAAAATTCACTTGTTTTGAACTAACCTTTGAAATTTGGAAATCAAATAGTGTTACAATCCAAGAGTATAACAATACAAGCGGATTGAGAAATGGAGTTTCGAGCACCAAGATATAGTAGCCCCAAGTTGAGGAAGATTCAAGACTGAAGAAGAATTTCCAGTTTTGAACCTCCAACACTAGAAATTTAATTCGGTATCGAAACGAACTTGGATTGGTACCAAAATTGGCAGTATTTTACTCCCATATGAAAGGTACCACTCTATCAAATTTCAGGGAAAAATACTTTCGGTAAGATAGTTAATTAGTCAACCAAAGTTCAGGAAAATTATAAGGCAATCTGCCTTTGACTTTCATTTTCCAAATTTCCAATCGTCTAACCAAGAAAGTTATCCAACCATGGTTCATTTGTGAAATAAGGGTCTAAGATACACCCATAATATCTTTGGTAAGTGTTTAATATCAAAAACATCAACTAACAAGTTCATTCCAAGATTTGGTTCCAAACCAGTCCCAACATTAGGGTTTTCCAAAACAGAGCAGTCCACTTGTTTCAGTCACAACTCAGTCAATATAGCTCGAAATTGAGCATGGCTAACGCCGTTGGAAAATACATTCATAGTACTAAAACATCACAGAAGAAGTCATTCCCAAATTCGGCACCCATCTGGTTCAAATTCGGGCATCAAGTTGCTGCCTGAACACTTCATTCCAGACGAACAGAGCAACAGGACAGCGAACTTAAAACATTTGGTTCGGCTTGCTCACAAGGAATCAGAACGTAAATTTTATACCAAATTAAAGCTAGGAATGTCTAGTTTCAAACGCCACCGACGGCACATGATTTCGACATCCGAGGACAGAGTTATAGCCAAAATGCCAACGCTGGACAGTGCAATACGGAACAGATTTCCAGATTGCCACTTCTAGGAGAAAAATTCATTTGACCCACCAAACGTTAATGTTTTCCAACGAAAATTTTTACACACATAATATAACATATATACATCAGGTTCATGCCAATAGATCACCAAAAATGGGCCTTCTTATGGCCGAACAAAACAGGGGCATTTTCGGAAATTCTTGCCAAGACCTCTACTTTGAGTTTCCAACAATAACACTCCATAAACTCATCATTATAACCACTAAACTACCATTAAATCCAACATTAATCCTTAAATCAGCAACAACAACCCAAGTGTGGGAATTCCAAGAGCCCACTATCACATTTTTACACCATACACAAGCTAACCAAATGCATGCATGAACTTAACAAGGTAAGATAGCTTCCAAACTTCAAGTTTTCAAGAGTGGATCATCACTTACTTTGGGTTGATGTTCAGCAGAATTTTCGGCCCTCTATTACCCCAGAAAAACCGTGATTTCCAGCCCTTGTTTGCAGCTCAAAATGATCCTCAAGTGTCAAGCTAGGTGTGGTGCAAGTTTGGTTGATTTTGGAGATGATTTGGAGTGGTTTTGAGTGAGATTAGTGAGCAGAAATTTTGTTGCAAATGAGTTAGAGAGAGGAGGGAGCTGGCCGGCTGTTTGAAGCTCAAGAGAGAGAGAGAGTGATCAGATTTTAGCTTCCAAGAGAAGACATTAACTTGTGGCCTCAAGTCACCCATTAGTCAACTCACATTAGGGTGCGTTTGGCGCGATTAGGGCTCGATTTTCTCGCGCGTTTGGTTCACTAGTGCACTAAACCTCCAATGTATTTATATTCATGTAGATAATATTCACTCTTAATTGTCCCGAAATAAAGGTCTAAAGTCCCTCAAATAAAGTCGCGCGTGTGAAAACGCGTACCGTCAATTTTTTACGCTATAACGCGAAACCTCCGGGAAATTCTTATAACGATAGTACGAATAACTATCACTTGAGTATTTAAACATTAAAATACCGAATTTAGGTCCATTGTACATGTCTCCAATATTCCAAACTTATTGTACTCTCAAGCGGATAAAATCTTCAAGCACTATTCACTGTTTTTACTAAACGCGCTCCAGGAAATTAATTCATGAAATGAGTTACTTTAAAAATATAACGAAGTTATATTACCATGTATTTAGGTCTAATAAGACTAGAAAATATTCCTCGAGGCAAATATCCAATTAAATAATTTATTAAGCCACAAATTAGGCTAAAAAAATAATAGTTTTTACGAGTCCTCACAGCTAACCCTTTGGTTCGCCTTAGGGGAAGGTGGGGCTGTCACAGGTGGTATCAGAGCCTAGGTTTGAATTAGCCTGGGTGTTATAGGAATGCTTGATTTGAGGGTTTATTGTTTATGGCCTTTAAGATTATTTATGGTTAATTGCTTTTGGTGTAGGATGGACGGATCTAGTGGACCGAGTGGTGACCCTGCAGGCGAGCGACCTCGTGTAGCGCTCCCAGTGATTCCGTACCAGATATGGCCAGGAGGGGCCGTCGTGCGCTGGAGCCCGTCTAACCGTCTCCGATGGTGTGAGTGTAAACATAAGTATGCCTATCCTAACGCTCTCGTGTTTGCAGTGGACGCGGAGCGTAAGGAGTTGGCCGCGGATAATGCGAGACTTGAGGCCAAGGTGACCCAGCTTAGGGCGGCCAATGAGAGGCAGACCGAGCGCATTGAGGGTCTGAAGTACGACGTGCTTGATGCAGAGGATAGGGTTGATGACCTCTGCACTCAGCTTAGGGAAGCCCAAGAGCGTGAGACCAAGCGCGCTCGCAAGGTTAAGGCTCAAGCTGCCTCGATCATGAACCTTTGCGCGGATGTGGTCGAGGGCGTGAGTGACGAGGACTCTTGCGCGGGGCCTGAGGCTGGGTTTGGATCCACTCCGTCGGGTGGGTCTCATAGCTCGTCGTCGGTCTAGGTTATGACTCCTAGAGTTGTTTTAGATAGTTGTGGTTTTGTATATAAGATGGATAGGGAGAAGGGCCTTAGCTAATCATTTTTGTCCGGCTAGATTAGCTACGTGTATATTTCTTTTGATAAGGCCATTCCCTTGGGGATTGTCCATGTTTTGTACTCGACTTGACTGAACTTGACTTGACTGATTGTATATATATGTGTGTTGTTTGCCTTGTTTGGAATGTATATCTTTGTTTGGAAAAGCTTTGGGTTTTACTTACATGCATTGTTTTATATTGGTTTAGTACCATTGCCTAGACCAAGTAAAGTAATGGAAGGAACACGTAGTGGACGGGGACGTGGGCGCGGAAATAGACAACCCACACCGGATAGGGGTACTGTGAGGCCCCAGTCCGATCGTAAGTCGATATTTGGGTTCTTTGATATTCGGTATCGAAAATAGGGTTTTATGGCTAGGAAGGAAACCCTCATTTGGTTAAGTTTGAAAATCATAGTTTACGTATTATTATTCTAAGGTTCAAGCTTTCATTTATATTCGGTATTCTAGTGTGTGCCTTGACGTAAGTAAATATAGGATTTGTTTTAATTACAAAGGTTTAGTAAGTTTGAATGATTAGCAAACCTCTAGTGTTACAATATTCCAGGATAATTTTTATGATTAAATATGGGTTTTCGATGATTTTTCAAGTATCGGTTAGATTTTGAGAAAATAAGAACGTATATCGGATGTGGGACCCACTAGTGCGGTAAGTTCAGAAAAATTCGGCCAATTAGGTTAAATTCTGGATACTGTGTAAAATTTATCGGGTGTTAGGAGATAAGTAGAGGAGGTGATTTGATTGATGTGAGAGGAAAAAGAAAAGATAGGAGTGCATTAATGGAGGTGACAAGTGTCACCATTGTATTGGAAGTAACTTAAGATTTACTATTCATTTTTGTTGACATTTTGACCAATTGGTTAAATATCCTAAAATTAACCAAAATTCATTCATTTCTTACCTTCTTGGTGGCCGGCCCTCTTGAGCTAAAAAGGAAGAGAAAACTCTTCAAAATCTTGGTAACTACCTAGCTCAAATCATCCAACCAAGTGCTTGATCAAGTTTCTACTCCATAAACTCTATCCCTTTGGTGCTAGTGAGTGGTTTAGTGAAGCTTGTTTGAAGAGCTAAGGTGGCCAACATCTCTACCTCTCTTGTTACTAGGTGAGTGGTGTGTGAATTTACTCTTACATCTAATGATGCTTAAGTTATGCTTAGTAGTGGTTAAAGTGATGATATTTGTGCTTTATTTCTTGATTTGAAGTGATTTGGTGAAGTTTTTATATTTTTGAGGAATTTTCTGGTTTAATATGAATGTGTTGTTGTGGTCATCTATGATGGTTGATAATGAGGGGAAAAGACTCTAGTAGGTGTGAATTAGTGATAATTGTAACCAATTTTGGGTTTGGATTGAATTGTGGAAAGTTAGGGTTTTATCATCCCTTATTCTGTCCGGTTTTGGATCATAGGGTTATAGGCCGAATTGGACTTTGCTTAAAACATGAAAGTTGTAGGTATTGATGTGTTTGAGGTGCCTGTAAAATTTCAGGTCATTTGGATTAGTGTAGAGTGAGATATGTCGATTTTACTGTTGCTGTTCTGGGTTGATCAGAATGTGCGAACTGTGTTTGAAATGGGTTGTTTTGACTGGCATTGCTTTCGATTTGGATGTTGAGGTCTTCTGATGAAATGTATCCCTGTTTCTAACCAACCCTGACCAGTCGAAGGGGGAAAAGAATGGACCAAAGGTGTCGGCTCGGGTGTATGCCCTATGTGAGAACCCGTAATTTGTTATTTTCTAGGTTTTAGGATTTTTCTTGGCTTGTTTTCTGTATTTTCGTGATTAGAAACATTGCTAGATAATTTTAAGGAGCAGATATAATTTTTAGATGCTTTTTCTAGTATCGAATGGATTTTGAGAAATTAAGAGCGTATACCGGACGTGGGACCCACTAGTGCGAAAAGTTCGGAAAAATTCGGTCAATTAGGTTAAGTTTTGGATACTGGAATTAATTTACCGGGTGTTAAGAGATAAGTAGAGGATGCTAAGTGGATTGGTATAAGAGAGACAAGTTAGGTAAGCATTTAATAAAGGTGACAAGTGTCACCATTTGAGTGGGCTTACTTTAGGAAAACTATTCATGGTCTTACCATTTGACTTAAATAAACCAAAAATGACCAAAAATCATCAAAAATCCTCCATAAGTGGCCGGCTCTCTCTTTCTCTCTTTCTCTCTCTCTTACTCTAAGCACAAGGAAGAAAACTCTTCAAGTTTGCTCCAAATCATCAAAACCAACCATTGAAACTTGCAATTTCTCCATAAAACCTCTTCAATTAGTGTTTGTGAGTTGTTGTGTGAAGTTATTTAGAAAGTTAAGGTGACCAATTGCCCTCTCTCTCTTGTTTCTAAGGTGAGTTGTGAAGAACCACCCTCCTCCCTTAATTGATGCTTAAATCATGATTAGTGGTAGTATGAGATGTAATATTATGGATTATTTCTTGATTTGTGGTTGAAGTGATGAAGTTTTATTATTTTTGGGGATTTTTCTGTTTTACTATGAACATGATTGTGTGGCTATCTATGATGATTGGAAATGGTATATAATGACTCTAGGAGGTGGAAAAAGTGATTCATTGCAACCAATTTCTGGTTTGGAAGAAATTTCAGAAAATTAGGGTTTTAGTGGGAACATTCTGCCCGAATTTATAGCTCCTAGTTAGAGGCCGAATTGGCCTTTTCTTAAAACATGAAAGTTGTAGGGAATGAAATTTTAGAGGTTCTTACAAAATTTCAGGTCAATCGGAGTAGTGTATAATGAGAAAAGTCGAAATTACAATTGCTGTTCTGGTTTTACCCGAATGTAAGAATTGCGCCTGTAATTGGTTGTTTTGGCTGGAATTGCTTCCGAATTGGTTGTTGAGGACTTCTGATGAAATGTATCCCTATTTCTTAGCTTTCAGTTGGTTTTGGAATTTCTGGATTTGGACTTGGAGAGCCTGAGTTATGATGTTTCCGCTAGAATGCGTTCTGTGAATCGGTTTTACTGTTTTTGGTGTAGTATCTTGCATTTTTGACATGGTTGCACTCAAAACGGGGTTGAGTGACCTTCTGTGATGTTGTAGCCCTGTATTTTAGCTTCGAATCGGTGTATCGTACACCTTCATCCGATAATCGTAGTGAAATTGGTGCCATTACCGCAAAACGAGGTCAAAAACTGTTTTTTTCAGGGCCATAGCTAATTGCATTTCCGAATTTTCTGGTTTCCTCTAATGTTTGTATATGCTTATGGAACCCTATTGGGGTCATGTTTGGCCTTGGTTTATGATTCGTTATCGAGTCTCATTGTACTTGTTTGCATGTTTTGGGGCGTGACGGTGGTGCACAACGTTCTTTTGACGGAAGTGTATGAAACCACATTTGCGAGCTTGGTGAGTGTACTACTCACTTGTGTGTTAATATATAGCGTTGATACTTGAACTTGGTGCTTTGAATGTTAATTGCTTGAAGTGAAAGTGTACTTTATCACTCTCACTGTGTGCCTTATATTCTTGTTATCATGTGATTGGAATGTTACACGAAGTGTTACTTGAAATGAAAATACATGACTTGGTGTCGTTTGGACGAGTATCCAACGACTACAATTGTTATCAATGAGCTCAACCCCATTGGTAGTTGATTGAATCGAGCCGGCGAGGGCTTGGTCGTGTCAAATTGATATGCCTTGGAGAAGTGTTATATGGAATCTTGTAGTATGCGAGACTCTCGATTCCGGTTTACTCGAGTAATACCAAAGTGCAAGTGTTTGGATTTCGGGCCCGGTAGGGGGATGTTAGGTGGAAGTAGTGGAAGTAAAGTGGAGTCTACGGTTGGTTACTTTTGAACATTGACGGAGAGTCAATGACGTCCGATCAAGAAATGCAAACGAGGAAAGGGTTCTTGAGAGCCATCTGTATCCTTTAATCACCATATTTGACGTGTGTCTTTGCTTATTTTACTATATTGAATGAAAGCTTGATGCTTATATGCACTTGGTTGCGTAAGTGATAGTATCTCACTGGGCAATTAGCTCACACCGTTCCTTTTGTTTTCCTTACAGGAATATGACTCTTTTTGGAATGAATCTTGATAGATGGTTGTCGAATGAACTAGATGTATATCTCTTTTGTATTATATATGAAGTGAAACCTTAAATGTATCTTTAGGGCCGTTTTCACTTTCAATTCGGCAAACCGTGTATATATTAACTTTTGAAAAACTTTTGTATGTCACTTTGGATTGTAATTGCTAAAGTTCAAGATGTGAATGTTTGTTTGATATTTGGTTGTGTTCTGACGGGTCCGTTACTATTCATGGCCGACTCCGAATTTCATTTTTTTACTTTTGGGTTATTTTGGCCTTTCGCCTTGTTTACGCGCGTTATAAGTTCCGGAACGCAATAGATCGCTCTAAACTGCACCGTTAGTCCTGGCGAGAGCTGGGCAGGCAGTCCGCTAACCCTTTGGTTCGCCTTAGGGGAAGGTGGGGCTGTCACAGGTGGTATCAGAGCCTAGGTTTGAATTAGCCTGGGTGTTATAGGAATGCTTGATTTGAGGGTTTATTGTTTATGGCCTTTAAGATTATTTATGGTTAATTGCTTTTGGTGTAGGATGGACGGATCTAGTGGACCGAGTGGTGACCCTGCAGGCGAGCGACCTCGTGTAGCGCTCCCAGTGATTCCGTACCAGATATGGCCAGGAGGGGCCGTCGTGCGCTGGAGCCCGTCTAACCGTCTCCGATGGTGTGAGTGTAAACATAAGTATGCCTATCCTAACGCTCTCGTGTTTGCAGTGGACGCGGAGCGTAAGGAGTTGGCCGCGGATAATGCGAGACTTGAGGCCAAGGTGACCCAGCTTAGGGCGGCCAATGAGAGGCAGACCGAGCGCATTGAGGGTCTGAAGTACGACGTGCTTGATGCAGAGGATAGGGTTGATGACCTCTGCACTCAGCTTAGGGAAGCCCAAGAGCGTGAGACCAAGCGCGCTCGCAAGGTTAAGGCTCAAGCTGCCTCGATCATGAACCTTTGCGCGGATGTGGTCGAGGGCGTGAGTGACGAGGACTCTTGCGCGGGGCCTGAGGCTGGGTTTGGATCCACTCCGTCGGGTGGGTCTCATAGCTCGTCGTCGGTCTAGGTTATGACTCCTAGAGTTGTTTTAGATAGTTGTGGTTTTGTATATAAGATGGATAGGGAGAAGGGCCTTAGCTAATCATTTTTGTCCGGCTAGATTAGCTACGTGTATATTTCTTTTGATAAGGCCATTCCCTTGGGGATTGTCCATGTTTTGTACTCGACTTGACTGAACTTGACTTGACTGATTGTATATATATGTGTGTTGTTTGCCTTGTTTGGAATGTATATCTTTGTTTGGAAAAGCTTTGGGTTTTACTTACATGCATTGTTTTATATTGGTTTAGTACCATTGCCTAGACCAAGTAAAGTAATGGAAGGAACACGTAGTGGACGGGGACGTGGGCGCGGAAATAGACAACCCACACCGGATAGGGGTACTGTGAGGCCCCAGTCCGATCGTAAGTCGATATTTGGGTTCTTTGATATTCGGTATCGAAAATAGGGTTTTATGGCTAGGAAGGAAACCCTCATTTGGTTAAGTTTGAAAATCATAGTTTACGTATTATTATTCTAAGGTTCAAGCTTTCATTTATATTCGGTATTCTAGTGTGTGCCTTGACGTAAGTAAATATAGGATTTGTTTTAATTACAAAGGTTTAGTAAGTTTGAATGATTAGCAAACCTCTAGTGTTACAATATTCCAGGATAATTTTTATGATTAAATATGGGTTTTCGATGATTTTTCAAGTATCGGTTAGATTTTGAGAAAATAAGAACGTATATCGGATGTGGGACCCACTAGTGCGGTAAGTTCAGAAAAATTCGGCCAATTAGGTTAAATTCTGGATACTGTGTAAAATTTATCGGGTGTTAGGAGATAAGTAGAGGAGGTGATTTGATTGATGTGAGAGGAAAAAGAAAAGATAGGAGTGCATTAATGGAGGTGACAAGTGTCACCATTGTATTGGAAGTAACTTAAGATTTACTATTCATTTTTGTTGACATTTTGACCAATTGGTTAAATATCCTAAAATTAACCAAAATTCATTCATTTCTTACCTTCTTGGTGGCCGGCCCTCTTGAGCTAAAAAGGAAGAGAAAACTCTTCAAAATCTTGGTAACTACCTAGCTCAAATCATCCAACCAAGTGCTTGATCAAGTTTCTACTCCATAAACTCTATCCCTTTGGTGCTAGTGAGTGGTTTAGTGAAGCTTGTTTGAAGAGCTAAGGTGGCCAACATCTCTACCTCTCTTGTTACTAGGTGAGTGGTGTGTGAATTTACTCTTACATCTAATGATGCTTAAGTTATGCTTAGTAGTGGTTAAAGTGATGATATTTGTGCTTTATTTCTTGATTTGAAGTGATTTGGTGAAGTTTTTATATTTTTGAGGAATTTTCTGGTTTAATATGAATGTGTTGTTGTGGTCATCTATGATGGTTGATAATGAGGGGAAAAGACTCTAGTAGGTGTGAATTAGTGATAATTGTAACCAATTTTGGGTTTGGATTGAATTGTGGAAAGTTAGGGTTTTATCATCCCTTATTCTGTCCGGTTTTGGATCATAGGGTTATAGGCCGAATTGGACTTTGCTTAAAACATGAAAGTTGTAGGTATTGATGTGTTTGAGGTGCCTGTAAAATTTCAGGTCATTTGGATTAGTGTAGAGTGAGATATGTCGATTTTACTGTTGCTGTTCTGGGTTGATCAGAATGTGCGAACTGTGTTTGAAATGGGTTGTTTTGACTGGCATTGCTTTCGATTTGGATGTTGAGGTCTTCTGATGAAATGTATCCCTGTTTCTAACCAACCCTGACCAGTCGAAGGGGGAAAAGAATGGACCAAAGGTGTCGGCTCGGGTGTATGCCCTATGTGAGAACCCGTAATTTGTTATTTTCTAGGTTTTAGGATTTTTCTTGGCTTGTTTTCTGTATTTTCGTGATTAGAAACATTGCTAGATAATTTTAAGGAGCAGATATAATTTTTAGATGCTTTTTCTAGTATCGAATGGATTTTGAGAAATTAAGAGCGTATACCGGACGTGGGACCCACTAGTGCGAAAAGTTCGGAAAAATTCGGTCAATTAGGTTAAGTTTTGGATACTGGAATTAATTTACCGGGTGTTAAGAGATAAGTAGAGGATGCTAAGTGGATTGGTATAAGAGAGACAAGTTAGGTAAGCATTTAATAAAGGTGACAAGTGTCACCATTTGAGTGGGCTTACTTTAGGAAAACTATTCATGGTCTTACCATTTGACTTAAATAAACCAAAAATGACCAAAAATCATCAAAAATCCTCCATAAGTGGCCGGCTCTCTCTTTCTCTCTTTCTCTCTCTCTTACTCTAAGCACAAGGAAGAAAACTCTTCAAGTTTGCTCCAAATCATCAAAACCAACCATTGAAACTTGCAATTTCTCCATAAAACCTCTTCAATTAGTGTTTGTGAGTTGTTGTGTGAAGTTATTTAGAAAGTTAAGGTGACCAATTGCCCTCTCTCTCTTGTTTCTAAGGTGAGTTGTGAAGAACCACCCTCCTCCCTTAATTGATGCTTAAATCATGATTAGTGGTAGTATGAGATGTAATATTATGGATTATTTCTTGATTTGTGGTTGAAGTGATGAAGTTTTATTATTTTTGGGGATTTTTCTGTTTTACTATGAACATGATTGTGTGGCTATCTATGATGATTGGAAATGGTATATAATGACTCTAGGAGGTGGAAAAAGTGATTCATTGCAACCAATTTCTGGTTTGGAAGAAATTTCAGAAAATTAGGGTTTTAGTGGGAACATTCTGCCCGAATTTATAGCTCCTAGTTAGAGGCCGAATTGGCCTTTTCTTAAAACATGAAAGTTGTAGGGAATGAAATTTTAGAGGTTCTTACAAAATTTCAGGTCAATCGGAGTAGTGTATAATGAGAAAAGTCGAAATTACAATTGCTGTTCTGGTTTTACCCGAATGTAAGAATTGCGCCTGTAATTGGTTGTTTTGGCTGGAATTGCTTCCGAATTGGTTGTTGAGGACTTCTGATGAAATGTATCCCTATTTCTTAGCTTTCAGTTGGTTTTGGAATTTCTGGATTTGGACTTGGAGAGCCTGAGTTATGATGTTTCCGCTAGAATGCGTTCTGTGAATCGGTTTTACTGTTTTTGGTGTAGTATCTTGCATTTTTGACATGGTTGCACTCAAAACGGGGTTGAGTGACCTTCTGTGATGTTGTAGCCCTGTATTTTAGCTTCGAATCGGTGTATCGTACACCTTCATCCGATAATCGTAGTGAAATTGGTGCCATTACCGCAAAACGAGGTCAAAAACTGTTTTTTTCAGGGCCATAGCTAATTGCATTTCCGAATTTTCTGGTTTCCTCTAATGTTTGTATATGCTTATGGAACCCTATTGGGGTCATGTTTGGCCTTGGTTTATGATTCGTTATCGAGTCTCATTGTACTTGTTTGCATGTTTTGGGGCGTGACGGTGGTGCACAACGTTCTTTTGACGGAAGTGTATGAAACCACATTTGCGAGCTTGGTGAGTGTACTACTCACTTGTGTGTTAATATATAGCGTTGATACTTGAACTTGGTGCTTTGAATGTTAATTGCTTGAAGTGAAAGTGTACTTTATCACTCTCACTGTGTGCCTTATATTCTTGTTATCATGTGATTGGAATGTTACACGAAGTGTTACTTGAAATGAAAATACATGACTTGGTGTCGTTTGGACGAGTATCCAACGACTACAATTGTTATCAATGAGCTCAACCCCATTGGTAGTTGATTGAATCGAGCCGGCGAGGGCTTGGTCGTGTCAAATTGATATGCCTTGGAGAAGTGTTATATGGAATCTTGTAGTATGCGAGACTCTCGATTCCGGTTTACTCGAGTAATACCAAAGTGCAAGTGTTTGGATTTCGGGCCCGGTAGGGGGATGTTAGGTGGAAGTAGTGGAAGTAAAGTGGAGTCTACGGTTGGTTACTTTTGAACATTGACGGAGAGTCAATGACGTCCGATCAAGAAATGCAAACGAGGAAAGGGTTCTTGAGAGCCATCTGTATCCTTTAATCACCATATTTGACGTGTGTCTTTGCTTATTTTACTATATTGAATGAAAGCTTGATGCTTATATGCACTTGGTTGCGTAAGTGATAGTATCTCACTGGGCAATTAGCTCACACCGTTCCTTTTGTTTTCCTTACAGGAATATGACTCTTTTTGGAATGAATCTTGATAGATGGTTGTCGAATGAACTAGATGTATATCTCTTTTGTATTATATATGAAGTGAAACCTTAAATGTATCTTTAGGGCCGTTTTCACTTTCAATTCGGCAAACCGTGTATATATTAACTTTTGAAAAACTTTTGTATGTCACTTTGGATTGTAATTGCTAAAGTTCAAGATGTGAATGTTTGTTTGATATTTGGTTGTGTTCTGACGGGTCCGTTACTATTCATGGCCGA
>NW_020863198.1:0-11500 GCF_003713205.1 Coffea eugenioides | reverse complement strand
CCGAGTCCATTTCGATGTTCAACCAACGTCCCAAAGTTAGCGATTTAAATCTGGAAAATTGACCCAACGGTCTCATTTTTCAGCAACTTTGAGCCGCCACATCTTGGTGCTCAGAACTCCAATTTTTGTTCCGCTTGTTTTGTTTTAAATTTGATTACAACTCTAATTGAGTTTCCAATCTGAGAGGCTAGTTCAAATTCTGTGAATCTTACCGAATTTCCAAAGTTGGCGAAAAACCAACCTCAAAACTGTCTCGCATGCCCAAAACAGTAACTTTGAACCAATTTTTGAATGCCTTCCGTTGGGAATCATGGGAAAGTGTCTTCTAGGAACTTTTAGTACTTTGGAAATATTTTCCAACGGCACTAAGTTTTCCAATTTTGGACTTATAGCGAATGAGATACGATTTTTCAAAGTATGGGTGATAAATCTGAAATTTCCGAACTTGATGTGTTTTCGGAAATCAGCAAAACTAGAAATTTTTCCCGTAACTGCTCTGGCAGTGTTCTTTTTTTGGCTATAAATTTTTGCCCCGATGTCGAAAATGAGTGTTGTTTATGGAACTGGAAACTAGACATTCCCAGCTTTTCAACGGTATAAAATGCACGTCCAGGTTCCACTTGAGTCATCCATACCAATCGTGTGAACATGACTGTCCTGTTTCGCGTCTACACTGGGAGCTCTGTTTTGAGCAGCAAATTGGTGCTCAAATATGAGCTAGCCGTGGACAGGTTTTGGAAAAATTTTCTTCTAAGAAATTGTAGCTTTAAGAATGTAGTTTTCAACGCCACCAGCCGTACTCAATTTTGAGCTGAATTGAGTGATTGAAGACCAGATTTCGAAACTGACTTTGTGGGAGAAAACCCTCATGTTGGACAGATTTGTAACCAATCTTGATTTGAGACTTTCTATTCGAAATTCTTGGTGTAAATCACCTACCAAATATATCATGGATCCTTATTTGACCTGGTTATCATAAATGAGACATGTTTTATGCATTTTATTTGCCAAAGGTTTGAGAAAAAGAAAACTAGAGGTGCAAGGCAGCTTTGCCTTGGAGATTTGGAAAACTTTGAAGGTTTTGTTAACCAACTTTCCGAATGAATTTTCCTATGACATTTAGTAGAGGAATTGCTCTTATATGGTAGGATAATACTACCAAACTTGGTGCCATTCCGAGTCCATTTCGATGTTCAACAAACGTCCCAAAGTTAGCGATTTAAATCTGGAAAATTGACCCAACGGTCTCATTTTTCAGCAACTTTGAGCTGCCATATCTTGGTGCTCAGAACTCCAACTTTTGTTCCGCTTGTTTTGTTTTAAACTTTGATTGTAACTGTAATTGAGTTTCAAATCTGAGAGGCTAGTTCAAATTCTGTGAATCTTACCGAATTTCCAAAGTTGGCGAAAAACCAACCTCAAACCTGTCTCGCAAGCCCAAAACAGTAACTTTGAACCAATTTTTGAATGCCTTCCGTTGGGAATCATGGGAAAGTGTCTTCTAGGAACTTTTAGTAATTTGTAAGTATTTTCCAACGGCACTAAGTTTTCGAATTTTGGACTTATAGAGAATGAGATACGTTTTTCAAAGTATGGGTGACAAATCTGAAATTTCCGAACTTGATGTGTTTTCGGAAATCAGCAAAATTGGAAATTTCTCCCGTAACTGCTCTGGCAGTGTTCTTTTATTGGCTATAACTTTTTTCCCCGATGTCGAAATCGAGTGCCGTTTGTGGAACTGGAAACTAGACATTCCCAGCTTTCCAACGGTATAAAATGCACGTCCTGGTTCCACTTGAGTCGTCCATACCATTCGTTTCAACACGACTGTCCTGTTTCGCGTCTACACTGGGAGCTCTGTTTTGAGCAACAAATTGGTGCTTAAATATGAGCTAGCCGTGGACAGATTTTGGAAAAATTTTCTTCTAAGAAATTGTAGCTTTATGAATCTAGTTTTCAACGCCAACAACCACACTCAATTCCGAGCTGAATTGAGTGATTGATGACTAGATTTCGAAACTGACTTTGTGGGAGAAAACCCTCATGTTGGACAGATTTGTAACCAATCTTGATTTGAGACTTTCTATTCGAAATTCTTGGTGTAAATCACCTACCAAATATATCATGGATCCTTATTAGACCTGGTTATCATAAATGAGACATGTTTTAGGCATTTTATTTGCCAAAGGTTTGACAAATAGAAAACTAGAGATGCAAGGCAGCTTTGCCTTGGAGATTTGGAAAACTTTGATGGTTTTGTTAACCAACTTTTCGAATGAATTTCCCTATGAAATTAGTAGAGGAATAGCCCTTATATGGTAGGATAATACTACCTAACTTGGTGCCATTCCGAGTCCATTTCGATGTTCAACCAACGTCCCAAAGTTAGCGATTTAAATATGGAAAATTGACCCAACGGTCTCATTTTTCAGCAACTTTGAGCCGCCATATCTTGGTGCTCAGAACTCCAATTTTTGTTCCGCTTGTTTTGTTTTAAATTTGATTGCAACTCTAATTGAGTTTCCAATCTGAGAGGCTAGTTCAAATTCTGTGAATCTTACCGAATTTCCAAAGTTGGCGAAAAACCAACCTCAAAACTGTCTCGCAAGCCCAAAACTGTAACTTTGAACAAATTTTTGAATGCCTTCCGTTGGGGATCATGGGAAAGTGTCTTCTAGGAACTTTTAGTACTTTGGAAGTAGTTTCCAACGGCTCTAATTTTTCCAATTTTGGACTTATAGAGAATGAGATACGGTTTTTCAAAATATGGGTGACAAATCTGAAATTTCCGAACTTAAAGGAAATTGAGGGTTACAAACTCTCTATTTTCCTTCGATATTGCTAAACCGTTTTACACTTGATTTCAAAGATGAAAATTAAATTTTTCTTGTTTTTTAAAACCCCATTTTTGAGCCTCGATTTACGAGTAATTAAGGCTCATTTTCGTAAAATTTTTTTAGATTGTACAAGTGTGCAATCTTCCTCGATAATTAGGGGTTTTAAGCGATAATGTGTAATTGATAACTATTGTTTGCGCAGGTACTCTCTTATTTTGATTGGTGAGTGTCAAGTGCTTGAATTTATTGTTAAGTGGTTAACTGTTTCTTATCCGTTATATGAATTTGAACTTTGAGAGACGAGTATGTACTTTACCACATTCATCCCTTTTCAAATGAAATTATATTTAAATTTTGCTATGTCAATTTATATCCGACTTGTACTTAGTAATGTGGTTATGATTCGTATATGTGATTCGTATTTGTGATTCCTATCTGAAATCGTCGATTCGAGCGTTGCTCATCGACTTATATTCGTATTCGTATTCGGGGGACGCCCAAACTCGTTGGTTAACTTTGCGATTCGAGCCAGCATGGGCTTGGTCGATAAGCTTAGCAAACCATGAGATATTCGTAGAGCATGATCTATTGGAGAGATCTTGCTCGGCATTACTCGCGCAGTATTTCCATGATATACTCGAGTATTATCAAAAATTTGATGAGCGGGCCCGGTAAGGGGGTGTAACGGTGACGGGATTCGAAGAAAAGTGGTGTATCTACGGATTTGATACTTATGTGATTGACGGAGTGTCAACATGAGTTGTGATCAAGACTTTGACTTGACTACATGGAATTTAGCTCATGAGAGCTACAGTATCCGTGAATTATTTTTGATTATTTTTCCTATTCGAAATGTGAATCATTCGAACTTGATAGCTTTACTTACAATGTAATTGTTGTTACTACTTGGATTATGTGTTTGCATGTGTGTTTCTTGGCCTCACTGAGTATTGGCTCATCCCATTAGTTTGTTTTCCTTAATAGGAACCCGATTGGAAAGAGTTAAGCAAATGCCGACTTGAGGCACTTTTGTATTAGTGTTTTAATTGTAATCGACTAGACACTTTTGGATGTTGTATATTTTGGGAAAAGTGATTGTAAATTTGAAATTGTGATGTAAGACTGGATATTTATGTATGGAAATTACTTCGTACCTTTATTCCGACTTTCATGGTTAGTATTAGACTATGTTTGAATTGGAATTGTCTTGAGTCCTGGCGAGAGCTGGGCAGGCGTTCTGCAGATACCCTTGGGTTCGCCCTTGGGAGAAGTGGGGGCGTCACAGTTGGTATTAGAGCTTAGGTTTCAGATCTTTGTAGTGTATCCTAGGATTAAAAATTTTGGATGTCAGACTGTGGAACTAGTTTGAAATTTTAGTGACAGCTTGTAGGGATGAAAAATCGGAGCCTAAGTTAAAAAAAAAGGTTATTTGGGGAGATATTTGAGAGACTTTACTCTCGAGAATAGTGACTGGATCACTTAGTTATTCCTTAAGTGATATTTGAGCGAGCTAGTGACTAAGTTTCTAACCCGAAAAGTGTGATTGTTTTGCAGGGATGGAAACTGGGAATGGGAACCCCGCAGCTAACGGGAATGGCCATGCTAATGGCCATGTAGAGCCTCCTAGGCCTATTTACTACCGAGCTCTGGGTGGAGGAGCTCGTGTGCGTTATTCACCTTATGATAGGTATCCTTGATGTTCGTGTAGGGTGACGTTTGCCTACCCGAACTACCTTGTGCTAGCCTTGGACGACGAGCGTCGTCAGTTGGTGAACCTCAACCGAGATTTACAGGAGGGGGTGGATGAACTTAGACAGATGGTAGGTGCTCAAGGCGAGAGGATCGCTGAGCTTAAGGAGGTAGTGGCTGGCGAGGTGGCTACTGCTGCAGTCACTCGTGAGGAGCTCCAGAGGAATAGGGCTCGACTCACTAGGTTAGGTGAGGAGGTCCGTGATCGGGCTTCCAGAATGCTGGCTGATGCCACTGAGATGATAGAGGGGGTGTCGGATATTGTCCAGAGCCCGGTTCAGGGGGAGGACTTAGAGGAGGATCCTGAGGAAGAGATTCCTCTTGGTAGTCCTACTGTGGCCTAGGTCCCTAGTGATTGACTCTTTTGACCCTTTTGACTGGTATAGCTAGGATTAGCAGGGGTGATAAGTGCTGAGGCCATTGTATTTTGCATGACTGTGTGGCCTACTTCTGTGGCACTTGCTTTTACTTTAGTCTTCTGTGACTAAAAGTACCCTTGTGGCACCTGTGTGCTATATTTTTGTGATTTCCCCCATGACTTGCTATTTGTATGGATCTTGACATGTTAATGAATGCAAATTATTGTTATTTTAAATGTTTTCTTGATTGGTTCTTGTTTTAAGTATTTTCTCGCGTAATTGATTTATTTCTTGCATTAGGCATACATAGGATAATGGAAGGACTAAGGAGTGGTCGAGGCCGTGGGCGAGGGACTAGACAGGCCCAACCTCATGGGGATGACCAGGGATCAGCAACTGGACCGACCCAGGGACAGGAAAGTGTAGAGGGAAATCAAGTGGCTACTGCCATTAATAGGATGATTGATATCTTAGAACGCTTAGCTGAAAGACAGGGTCCAGAACCCCTTAACCAGCCCGGGGGCCAGGATAGAGGAGAAGATAAGGCTTTGGAGAGGTTCCTGAAGTTTAACCTACCTCAGTTCACTGGAGAGCCCGACCCCGAGGCAGTTAAAAACTGGTTAGAGAGAATAACTAATATATTCACTGCTTTAGACTATACCGAAAATAGGCGAGTAAATTTTGCTGCTTTCCAATTTGAGGGAGTGGCACGTGCCTGGTGGGATTTGATAAGGGGGAAATGGGAAAGAGCGCAGACCTCCTGGACTTGGGAAAACTTCACGAGGGAATTTAATGAGAAATTTCTCCCACCCTTGATTCAAGAAAAAAGGGAAGATGAATTTATAAAGTTGAGGCAAGGAACTTCTAATGTAGCTGAGTATGAAGGGAAATTTACTAAGCTTTCTAAGTATGCTCCTGAATTGGTGACTAATGAACGAAGGAGGATAAGGCGCTTTGTACAAGGACTTAATGTGGAGATTCAGGAGGTGATGCGGATACGGGTGTGAAATAATTAACTTCAACCTTGGGTCAAGGATCCTTTGGTCCACATTGGCAGTCCGATGACAAGATCAAGATCCAAGAGGGTGAAGGAAGCTTTACGAGCCTTGATCATTCACCATACAAGCAAGGAGCAAGCTAAGTTTGAAGATTTGATGGACCATGAAGTTACTTTGTTCACTTGTACGTTTAAAGTGAAAGAATGATCTCATACTTGTTAGCTTAGTTGGTAGTTGTTTTAAAACTGTCCCGTTTAGTAGTTGTTAGGCGTTGAGTATTTTATTACTTATCGGGCCTTATCGGAAAGCCTTAAAGAGCTGGCTCTTTAAGCTCTTTTATGCGGACCGAATCTCTTCCAGGTTTATGTGGGCCGGATTTTGCCCTAGTTTTAGCCTATAAAAAGGCACCTCTTGTAAGAGTAAAAGACAGATTATTACAACCAGAAATGGTGAGGAATTTTCCTTCAAGTTCTTAACCGAACTTACTCTTGAATTCTTGAGTTCATAGCTTAGGATTCAAATCAGACTTTATCGATTAGCTTGTTCCCTAATCGTGGTGTCGCTTCATCCATCCTTATTTGCTTAAGGTTGCTGATTACCTTTGTGTGTCAGAGGTCTTGAGTTCATGAGAACAATCGAGTTCAATTTCTGTTGGGAGAAAAGATCCAACTCTGATAATTACAAGGTTGGGAGGTTCTAGGAGGGTCTTCCCCTAGGGTTGCCTATATCAGTTGGTAATCAGAGCATCAGGTTAATTCTCTTTTAATTGAAGTTGTTCAAATCTTGTTAGTTTGTGTCTTTTGTCAAAAAAACAAAAAAGACTGTAGCGATTACTGTTCATCGTTACTGTTCCGAATTACTGTTCATCGTACTGTAGCGTACTGTTCATGTTACTGTTCATCCGAGTAAAAAACAAAAAAACTGTTTGGGTGTTGTCTTTTTGTGTTTTCTGTCCAAGTTCTTGGATTTGTTATACTTGTGTTTGGGTTGTTAGGGTTTAAAGAAAAAAAAAAAAAAAGAGTCACGTACCTTATATTGTTTTAGTGTCCAAGTTGCTAGAGTATTGCTGGAATTTTCTTTTGAGTTTTGCTGAAATTCTGTTTTGCCTATTTCTTGAGTATTGGTTGTTGTTCTTGCAAACCCTAAACACCACAACGTAATTTGGGAAAATTCTTGTGTTTCTTGAACAAATTCTTGAAGTTCTTGGACCACCAAGTCTTGTTTTGAAAATTCTTGAACAATAAACCAAGAACTAGGGTTTTCTTGGAATTGGCATAACCTTTCATCCGTTTCTTGAACTTGTTGGTGTGATCTGAATTTGTGTTCCTTGAAGAGCCGAAAAAAAAAGAGAAAGAAAAAAAAAAGGAAGAAGAGAAGGACCCTTTGATCAACATTGGTGGTCCGATGAGAAGATCAAGAACCAAGAAGGTGAAGGAAGCTTTACGAGCATTGATCATTCACCATACAAGCAAGGAGCAAGCTAGGTTTGAAGATTCGATGGACCATGAAGTTACTTTGTTCACTTGTACGTTTGAAGCGAAGGAATGATCTCATACTTGTTAGCTTAGTTGGTAGTTGTTTTAAGACTGTCTAGTTTAGTAGTTGTTAGGCGTTTAGTATTTTATTACTTATTGGGCCTTATCGGAAAGCCTTAAAGAGCTGGCTCTTTAAGCTCTTTGTGCGGACCGAATTTCTTCCAGGTTTATGTGGGCCGGATTTTTGCCCTAGTTTTAGCCTATAAAAAGGCACCTCTTGTAGAGTAAAAGACAGATTATTACAACCAGAAATCGTGAGGAATTTTCCTTCAAGTTCTTAACCGAACTTACTCTTGAATTCTTGAGTTCATAGCTTAGGATTCAAATCAGACTTTATCGATTAGCTTGTTCCCTAAATCGTGGTGTCGCTTCATCCATCCTTATTTGCTTAAGGTTGCTGATTACCTTTGTGTGTCAGAGGTCTTGAGTTCATGAGAACAATCGAGTTCAATTTCTGTTGGGAGAAAAGATCCAACTCTGATAATTACAAGGTTGGGAGGTTCTTGGAGGGTCTTCCCCTAAGGTTGCCTATATCAGTTGGTAATCAGAGCATCAGGTTAATTCTCTTTTAATTGAAGTTGTTCATATCTTGTTAGTTTGTGTCTTTTGTCAAAAAAAAAAAAACTGTAGCGATTACTGTTCATCGTACTGTTCCGAAATACTGTTCATCGTACTGTAGCGTACTGTTCACGTTACTGTTCATCCGAGTCAAAAAAAAAACTGTTTGGGTGTTGTCTTTTTTTGTTTTTCTGTCCAAGTTCTTGGGTCTATTATACTTGTGTTTGGGTTGTTAGGGTTTAAAGACAAAAAAAGAAAAAAAAAAGAGTCACGTACCTTATCTTGTTTTAGTGTTCAAGTTGCTAGAGTATTGCTGGAATTTTCTTTTGAGTATTGCTGAAATTCTGTTTTGCCTATTTCTTGAGAATTGGTTGTTGTTTTTACAAACCCTAGACACCGCAACATAATTTGGGGAAATTCTTGTGTTTCTTGAACAAATTCTTGAAGTTCTTGGACCACCAAGTCTTGTTTTGAAAATTCTTGAACAATAAACCAAGAACTAGGGATTTCTTGGAATTGGCATAACCTTTCATCCGTTTTCTTGAACTTGTTGGTGTGATCTGAATTTGTGTTCTTTGAAAAGCCGAAAAAAAAAGGAAGAAGAGAAGGAATTGGCTCTCACACAAAGGAAATCAAGTTTCCCAAATCTTGAGTTTCCAATTCTTGATTGGTCTCCAATTCTTGATTAGTCTCCAAATCTTGATTGGTTTCCCAAAAAAACTTGAGTCTCCAAATCTTGATTGGTTTTCAATTCTTGAGTTTCCAATCTTAATTGAATTTCAACGACCTCAAACTACCTAACCAGACCCCAAGCACCCCAAAATCAGTTTCCAAAACCAAACCTAAACCGCCACAAACACCTTAGCCACACCGCCTTTAAATTCTTGGGTTTCTAAAATCGGTTGAGCTAGTCTTTGCGAGCCGATTTCCCTGAAATTTGAGGACTGGTTCTTGCATTATTTGAACATCCCAAAATCACCACTTACCCTCCAAAATACTGACCAGAAACTCAGCAAAACAGCAGCTCAAAAAAAATAAAAGTTCCAGCTTCGGGTAGAGTTTTTCTAGGATTTACAAAATTCTGATTTGTGTCTTATTACTTGCTTATAGGGTAATTAATTCTGGAATTTTTTAGAGTTTGAGTTGTTTTAAGAACTTCGAGAAGGAAAATTGAGAGTGAGTGTGTTTTCTTGAGTGATACACGAGTGCTTTGCAAGGTAGACTAGGATACATTTGTTTTGCAGGTTTGACAATATGTCTCAAGAGGGGAACATGGCCGAGCCGTCTGAGACCGACGTGTCACTCAAACTGGTGCTCCAAACTCTTCAAAAACAAGCGGAGAGACATGAATTTGCGATGGCACAAATATCCGACAGGTTGGCTGCCATTGAGATGCGAGGTACCGGAGATACACACCATAGGGTTTCGAGTGTTCAGAGTGCTGATCATGATGCGGATGATGAGGGGTATCATTCTCACACCTCATTTCGATCAAGGAGAAGCCAAGAGGGAGCGAGGGAAGGTCGAGGCCGACCTAGGAGAACCGATGACAATCTTGGGTCCATCAAGACCAAGATGCCTACCTTTCATGGGAAAAATGATCCTGAAGCTTACTTGGATTGGGTTAGGCGAGTTGAGCAAGTGTTTGAAGTCCACAATTACTCCGAAGATAAAAAGGTGAAACTTGCAGCTATTGAATTTCAAGATTATGCATCTATTTGGTGGGAGCAAGTATGTGCCACAAGAAGGAGAAATAGGGAACAACCGATTGCCACTTGGACTGAAATGAAGCAAGTGATGAGGAAACGATTTGTACCCTTCCATTATACCACGGACTTGTACAATTGAGAGAACGAACATAAACTCAAGCAAGAGAATGAATCTCTCAAGAATGTCAAGAGTTTTATCAATACCGAAATGTCAAGAGTTTTATCAATACCGAAATGTCCCATCAACCCTCCACCATGAGCTTCTCTAACAAGTAATTCCCTAAGCGAACAATTGGGAATACATAGGCGATTTTCTTTGAACAAGAAACCTTCATGCCTATAGTACTTTTGAAATGCAGCATGTTCACAAGCTTGAAACACATTAGAAAAATCGTCATCATGTGCATACATGTTTTTAATGTGCTCAAAACCAAGTAGCTTAGTGCTCATGTTAGTGATCAAAGTATACCTCCTAGACAATGCATCCGCAACGACATTATCTTTCCCCTTCTTATACTTAATGATGTACGGAAAGGAATCAATAAATGCAATCCACTTCGCATGTCTTTTATGCAACTTTCCCTGACCCTTAAGGAATTTAATTGATTCATGATCAGTATGTATCACAAATTCCTTAGGCATAAGATAATGCTGCCACACTTCAAGAGCACGCACAACAACATACAATTCTTTATCATAAGTAGGGTAATTAAGAGCTCCCCCACTCAACTTTTCACTGAAATATGCCAAGGGTCTATGATTTTGATGTAAGACAGCCCCTATGCCGATCCCACTAGCATCACATTCAACTTCAAACGTCACATCAAAATTAGGCAAAGCAAGAATAGGTGCTGAAGTTAACAAATCCTTAAGCCTATTAAATGACTCTTCTTGCTCTTTTCCCCATTGAAACCCCACATTCTTTTTAATTGTCTCATTCAAAGGTGCTGCAATAGTACTAAAGTCTTTAACAAATCTGATGAGAATATAGAGACCAAGGCCCATTCCATTCAAGCACATGGGGAATTGGAAGATTCAAGTAAAGACTAGTTCGCGGAGTACTAGCTTGCTAATTAGGGTTTTAGTTTCCATTATTAGTTGTTTGTTAGCATTAATAATTTCGGTCAATTTTCACTTCACTTTGGCCGAATTTGGAGTCTTAATTTTAGTCAATTAGTTGTTAGACATTTTCGCCCTTAATGAAGGGCAAGGTCGTCCATTGGACATTCTAGGGTTTGAGTCCTGTAAGGCTATATATAGCCTAGGTTTTCATTCAATAAAGGACGGAATTCAGATTTTATAAAATATATGTGAGTTATTTCACTCTCTCTTGCCTCAAGAGAATTTCCTTTGAATACTTGAGAATTAATCTCAAGTTGTTCATCGAACTTATCAATCAAGTAGTCTCCTTGATTGTGGCGTTCTTCTATCTATACTTTTGGTTCACTAAATTTGCTAGTCGTGGGTTAAGGAATCTCCTTAGTTCGTGGCTCGTGATTCTAGAAGGGTCAAAGTTCCGCAAAATCATCCCAACTTGGTGTTCGTCTAGATCCGTCTCACATCAGTTGGTATTCAGAGCTAGTCGACGACATCAAGTATATCCCGTTGAGTTTGTTCGTAAGCTTCCTAGTCAATTTTATTTTGCAAATCTGGTCGTGTCTCTCTTTGTGTCAAGTCCGATTGTTATTACAAAAAAAAAAAAAAAAAAGGTACTGTAGCATCGTACTGTTCATCGCTACTGTAGAGATACTGTTC
>NW_020863197.1:0-22554 GCF_003713205.1 Coffea eugenioides | reverse complement strand
TTACTCTTACTATTTACTATTACTATTTTTACTGTTACAATTTACTTTTACTATTACTATTACTATTTTTTATTTTTAATATTATTTACTAAACAGTACATATATTATTATTATCGCTTACTGTTACTATTTCTAGTTTGACATTCAGTCAATCTATTGACAGGAAGATGTAATATAACTAATTCTAATAACACTATTAATTAATAAACTATTACTAATTAAATTAATTCAAACACTAATCAAATGTAATAAATTAACACTAATTAAATGTAATAAACTACTGATCTAATAGTAATCATTTAAATCAAATGTAATAAACTAATACTAATCAAATATAATTAACTATTACTATTTAAAATGACACATGGGGTCTGTCGAATGTAATACTTGTTGAACCAAGTATTGTCAGAGATTCTGGCTGAGCACCACCAACTTCAGATCCTAGAAAACTGCTTTAGCTTTTTATGAACTACAAAGGAAACTAATGCACACCAATGCGCGACAATGTATACAAACTAACCGGCTGAACAATGTTGAAAAACACAGTCGGTTCTTTTCTGGGCAGAATTTCTTGAGATTTTCTATGTATGGGAGGACTAAATTGGGAAAATGATGAAGGAGATGAGTGAAAGTACACAGATGGGCTTGTTGAAGTCAAATTGCTTTATTTGGTAATATATTTATAGCCAATTGCATTGATTGTATCGACGCAATCCAATCATTCATTCAAAAATAATCAACAGCTAAAAAAAATTGAAACTGTCAATTAGGGGTGAGCGCAGGTCGGGTACTCGCCCCATTCACCGTTTGGCTGACCCGATCCTTATCTTGCGAGTCAGCCATTTTCTAACCCTTATCCGCCCCACATATTAGCGGGTACCCGATTATAGGGTACCTGCTGAGATAAGGTCAGGTCAACGAGTACCCGTCCCGCTCCATTTATTATTTAATTTAAAAAAAATAATTTATATCAATTTAATTTTCTATTTTACACATTCATCTAAGATTTAATAAAATTTTTTTCTAAAAAAAGATTTCCAACCAAGAAACAAGCATGTGAAGAGAATATAAGATAAAGGAAACAAATTAAAAGAATTCAAAATCAATAAAAGTTTGAAATAAGTAGCACAATTTTTAATATATATATTCCACATTAATTAAACTTTTTTCTATAAAATATAAGATCATGACTTCTACAAATGAATCTTGTAAATAAACTATTGTCTCTCATATTTGTAATGTAATTTGTTCAATAAAATTATTTATTTAGTTCTAAATTATTATTTTATAGTGTCTGTATAAAAATAAAAATAAATAAATAAATAAATAAATATATATATATATATATATATGCGGGCGCGATCGAGTACCCGCGGATTTTTAATTATATGTATGTGACACTAACCCGCCCCATATCTTAGCGGGTACCTGACCCTTTATTGACCCGATAAAATAATAAAAATCGGATATCCTAATTTTCGAATCGGATCGAATCGAATATGACGGATTTTCAGGTTATCGGATAATTTTGCCTACCCTTACTGTCAATGGAGTGTATGTGCTATTGATCAACCCATAGAGTTTTGTCGCATCCATTACCAGATACCGCATCCACATGTGACGTCTGGATTTTAAAAAAAAATTTCCGCACTATTGATCAATGGTGCTAAAATTTCGCGCATCCAAAAGTGGTCAATTTTTTTTCTCAAAAAAATTCACACCATTGATCAATAGTTGATCAATGGTGCATAAATTCGTTTTGGATGCAATTAAGCTAGTCACCGCATTGGCAAATTTTTTTAAAAAAATTATTATTCGTTTAACTTATATAAAAAAACTTAAAATAAATTCAATTTCGCTCAATGTCGCTTTTCACATTTACGGTGACCCCTATTAAAGAACTAATTTGTCAAAAACACCAAATTTGTCATGATTTCTTATTTCGGCATTATTTACAGAAATTCGCCCTAATCGATGTGATGATAAGGTACTTTGTTTTTATCGGCATTACGTAGATAGCTAAAACGCATTTTTTATGGTAAGAAAGGGTATATTAAAAGATGATGAATGTGCTGTGTGTTTCTCCCAGGTCAATGCTGAAAAAGTTCGTCATTTGAAGAACCCAATTAGGCACAAGAAAACGTAAGTTGTGCCATCTTTTTTCCCCATACAGCAAATATTACTTTCATTGGTTGAGTTAATTAAATTAATACTGAAGTACTATCAGCTGATTAGGAATTTTTGCTTTGTTAGCGAAACTTGCAGATAATTTGGGATAATTATTTTTAAAAAAAGTTACTATAATACTTTTTTGATATAACATATATGAGATCAAATATGATTGAAAAATATATTTATAATATAAATAAATAAATTTGTACAAATAATTCACTATCCAAGCAAAGAAAGGGTGTTAGTGCGCAAAAAGAGGCACAGGTAAACTGTAAGGATAGTCAAGACTTCCAATTTAACCAAATTTGGTCTACCAATTGAACGCAAATCTGACAGTAGAGGCTTCGGGCCTTGATCAGGAAGTAAATACTACAAGGAAACGGTCGTCTTTAAACAAATTTGCAAGTCTTTTTCTTACCAAACCATGGTCGAATAGGAGGTCCTAGTAATCCAAAAAAAAAACAAGTATAACACGAGGAGTGACAAGAAATAGGCTAAATTACAGTTTGCTCCCCGATACTTGATGTGAAGTAACGTTTTGTCCCTCTAAACTCAAGATATACACATGTTACCATCCATGAAAACCAGTCAATCGAAAACACGACTAAATGATGTTAATGCCCTCACAATATGGCTATATGTCCACAATTGAAAGGCAATTGGTAAAATACCTAGAGATACTTGGACAGGAGGTTATTTGTTCAAATTTATTTGCTTATATCACCATTACAATTTCCAATACACCTTTTTATTTTCCCAATTACCTTTTTATCTCATATACATTATATCATAAAAAGTGCTACAGTAATTATTCCAAATAATATTTCAAATAATCTCCTATCCAAACACACTCACTGTTAAAAGCACTTATGAACATTAAAAAATAACCAGTTTTGCTCAAAAAAAAAAAAACACTTTAGAATGAAATATGTTGCATTTTAGAATGTTACATAAATAGTATTCTAACTCTATGACTATTGAATGTATAGCTCTAATGAAATTTTAAATTGTTAATTACAAAACTAGAAGGTACATGTTTGTAGAGGTATTTTGGTCACAAAGAAGACGACACTCTCTTTCTCTCTCTCAAATAGCACTAACAATCTTAATGATAGGAGATAAATTGTATATACCTAGAATTTAGGGGGGCAAAGTGTAATTAATATTTATTCACAAATATCACTGACATATTCTTTTTAATTTTCTTTTGTCAAGAAAAAAGAAATCAAATGCCAATTATGCCATATAATCATGAACACAACGTCCATCCACAAGTCCCAATTCAAACTTCGGCAAAGACTAATTGGCCACTGGAAGGTATTTTCCCACACTAGCAGCAGCTGGAATGCACCCGAACGACCTGGCCAACACGGCAGTGAGGTGGCCTTTGCCCCGCAACGACCTCACCATATTCCAGGTGCCACTCCTCTTTCCCTTATCTGCTGCTGGTGCCGCCTTCCCACCACTTCTGACCACCGCCTTTCCGCCATCCTTTACCTGCGTTGGCGGCGACATGGTGGTACTAGTAGTCGAACGACGGCCTTGCCTCTCCTTAATAGCACTCAGCTCCATTTCTGGCTTGAACTTGACTGGTCCAAACATGAACATTCTTCTTCTGGACTTCTTTGACATGGAAGTCAAACCAGATATGTTCACATTCTGCACACGATAGATTGAACCCACGCGAGACTTAGAACTCGAAATCTGGCGAGAAACCAAGCTTTTTGTCGCCGTAGAACGGTCCTTTTCATCACGAGAAGAAGGACGAAAAGAGTGGGATCTGACCATGGTTAGATAGTCTCTCTTTTGATACTCATTGAGCTGATCATCTCGGTTCTCATGCATGAGTTTCCCGCAGAAAACGACATCTGGGGCGCTGAAAAATTCAGGGCTTCGTTCATCGCTGAAGAACTCAAACAAATCCTGAGCTGAGGAATCTCTAGGGCTTTGAAGGACGGAGCATTCTTTGTATTCTTGTATGTTGAGGTTGCAGAAAGAAAGAGTGTCCTCCGCTTCTTCTTCTTCTTCTTCTCCAAAGTATTCCCAAGTAGTGTTTCCTTTGTTTTCCATCTTTTTCTCCTTTCTACTTTCTAGGAGGAGAGCTAGCTAGATCAAGTAATCAAGAATTCAAGATATACAGTGTTGTGTGAGCTAGAGAGAATACGTGTAGGAATGTGTTTGATGAATAAAAACTGGGGTAGTGGGAAGTCTATATATACTAGGGCAGGTTGTCCATCTTTGCATACTTTATTTGGAGAGCATGTGAGCGTGTAGAATGCGTAGTAATGGCTCCCTTTAATTGTGACAGCTTCTAGACGATCTTATATAATTTATGGTATTCTTACCATTTGTTTGGTGACTGGATCTTTTGGTTTTGGTTAGACAATCTAGAGGAGTGATTGTCAACTTTGACAATTGATGCCTTGAAGGGCACTTAGTTAATGCTTCTTTTATTAAGTGGTGAAAACTTAAAAACAAGAAGACGCGGAAGGAGTAAAGGTCTACCCGAAAAGAGAAGAATATATAGGATTACTACTAGAAGAGCAAGGAAGGGTCAAAGCTGATGTATAGGGTGGAAGGAAGCAATAAACGAACTGGCAAACGGACCAGCTCACTCAGGAGAATAAAGAAAGATCCAAATTAAGACCAAGTGCTTCTGGAAGGAAGGCCATGAACATTAGAGATATATTTAAGGCCCTTTTTTTTGTTTTCCTTCTGTTTTTTGGCTAACGGTGCTATCGCACACGGGATCCTCAGTGTCACTTTTCCTGTAGCAATTCAGTGTCACTTCTATATTTATGCCAAGTGTCCTATTTATTTAATTTATCATGTATTGTTTATTTAAATTTATTCTACCTTCACGTGATAAGTGGGATGGGCACTGAATTTGGCACCGAATAGTGGTATAGAGGATACCAACTGGTGCTATCAGGCGTCAACATGTCTCTCTGAGGATATATATCAATAAGAGCATTAATGATGGATGCATTAATGATGGTTGTTAACATAGTTGGTGTAGTATTTTGACTTGCATAATGAATAGTTTGGCAGATGCAGTTTTACATTAATGACGAGTTTAAGAAGTTCATGTTTGGTTTAAGAATTTACTAAGTTCTAACCTTGATTGTGTGCTGTTTATTTCTAAATGCAAGTTGATAAAATCCACCATTATATACATCAACGTGTAGAACTTTGCCCATATACACCATTATAACACACTTTCCATGCTGATAAATTATTTGATTATTGAGAATTAATACTTTAAAAATTAATTTAAAATAAAAATAAAGCACAATATTTGATTAAACTATATATTATACATAAGACACAAAGTTCCAATTCAGTTGTCAAATTCGGATGATTATCAAACAAATGTGACTTAATAAATTTAGCAAATTTAGATTTCAGTTTTACGAAATGAGCTTGAGACAAATGCAAGTGCATTTGCATTGACTTAATTTGTTGAGTCATGTGGTTGATGATGGCTCATGCAAGCACATCAAGAATTAATCAGAATTTAATTTGAGCTATGTGATTTACAAATTTGTACCGAAACATTTACATGATGGTTTAGTGTGGCAAAAAAATGGTCCAAATAATGTGAGAATAGCTTCTGGATGGTAAGCTTATTACTCGGCTCCCCGGAGGGTGGCGGGAAAAAAAAAATCAAATATGAGGGGCATTCCGAGAATTGAACTCGGGACCTCTCGCACCCTAAGCGAGAATCATACCACTAGACCAAATGCCCTTGCTGACATGCATCTTTGCGGACATAAATATTTCCGTGCACTACTTCCCATTTTCTTTTCCACTGCAAAACCCTTGGCTGGATGTCTGAAGTTGGAGTTAGGGTTTTCTGATCTCTCTCCACTGAAAAGAAGAAAGAAAGCGTGTTTTTTTTTTTTTTGCTCCTTTTATTTTTTTGGTAGGGTTCAATTTAGAAATGGCAAGAACTGCACTGCTTCATTTGGTCCGCTCTCAAACCCATCAGCATCTCAAATCAACGAACTTCCACTCAGGTTCCTTTCTTTCTTCACCCCCTCATGATTGAATTTTTTTTGAGAAGTCATTTTGCTTGTAAATGATTGTCATTTGATTTGTTTCATTTGAATTTGGTTTGTCTGCATTCCATCAAATAATTGGTGGTGTTAGTGTAGGCAAAAACACACAAAGAAAAGGGCGTAAGATTCTATTATTTTTGAATCTATGATAATTCCGGTAACTTATGGACGAAAACTTGATTTTAGGTATTTCCACAGAAAGGCTACCATAAAAATGTGATTTTGTTTTTTGTGCAATTCAGAGCGCAGATTATACACCCCAAAAAAATAAAAACTGTACCAGATTATGTGTTTGCACGTATTATATCACGGTTTATTTTGCTACTTGTGTGTTTGTGGGCTTTTTTTTTTAATTATGTTTTTAAGTCTTTATATATGGCTTTGAGGCTAAGAAGTTGTTTATTGGCGTAGCATAGTTGATTCTTTGGAATAGACAATCGAAATGCGGACAGATATGTATATTATCTCAATGAGGGTCTGCAATCAAGCTGAGTCAAGTTGGGTATTTGCATAATTTAGTCAAGGTCAGTTTGTCGATTTAAATCTGCCAAGCTCAAAATTGAGCACGAGCTCAGTCCATTCTAACAAGAAGTAAATTTGCTATGTTATTATAAAAATAAAAAGAATTTTATACTTATTACCATTTATAAAAAGATCGACTAAGCTTGATCAGCCTTTGAGTGGAATACTAACATACTTGAGCTTGACTCTTTAGGCTAATTGAGCAACTCAAGCTTGACATGAGCTCAGTGAACACCAAGTCAAGCCAAGTTGCAGCTTGTGAGCGGCTTGGTGTGCTAGCTGCCTGATCTCAACTTGATAATGCATGGATATGATAATGCCTTCTTTGCAGCATTTACTTTCTTAATCACAAAACACCCTTTATTCTGTCAAGAAGCAACCTTTTGGAACCCAACCATATGATTTATGTATATTGCTGGAATTTTGATGCAGAAGCATATAAAACATGTCCGAGGTGAAAACATTTACCTGCATTCAAGGTCTAAATTTCAAGAAAACTGGCTCTCAGAAAAAGCAAATAAAATGGTAGGTTTTCTTTATAGAAAAGCGGAATTAACTGCATTATTGATTAGTGGAACAGTTGGACTAGATAAGCCAATATTTGGCTTAACATGCAGCACCTATTCTTGCTTTCTGCACAAAGTTTAACAGTGTTTGTTGAAAGCACATGGTTGTATCATTTGGTGTCTAGTGATCAATTGATGATTCACTTGAAGTGCAATTAACTTTTCTCTGGGCGAGCTCAACTATACATGTTTGAGTTCTTAATATGATGCTCTCTATCTCTGTGTGTGTTTGTCTGCATAGATTTAGGATTTGAATTCTATTGTTAAGTTAAGTTGGATTGGTCTAGCAGTGCAGTTCTTGCCATTTCTTTTATTATTTTTTATTATTCTTTTACCAGTTTTAAGGACGTGAATTTTTGGGCTGAAAGCTTCATTTTCCATCAGGAATCTTTAACTGCTCCAGAAGTGCCTCAGAAACTATTCATCTTTAATAGAATTTATTGGGCAAAGTACATGGAAGACCACCTATCACCATTGTATCATTTCTGCAATTTAACTATTCTTAATCTCACCTTAAAAGAGACTGAAAATTTATCTCAAAATGACCACTTACATCAAAAAACATAAGTTCTGGGTACTTGCTTATTGTAGATTTTAGATTTGGCAGGATGGAGTACCCATATCCAGTACAGACCAAAAAACCTGTTCTCTGACTGAAACTTCTCTGATTTCCAACAAAATGTTTGATAGAGGGGGATTTAGATAGGGTATTCTTATACATCTTGGTGAATAAATACATGCCAGTACACGACAAGTTTTGCTAATTTCTACCACCTATTTACTATTAAGGTTCATGTGAATTATAGGGGCTAGTTAATCATGTTTCTCATCCTAATTTCACCCTTAAGATGTCGCTGCTGAAGCAACCTTGTTACTGGGTCCTGGAGGCCTGATGAGGGATCAATAATTAACCACCATCTTGTTATTTAGTTCTTATTAAGAATCATTTGATCCTGATAAACTTTTATTTTGACATCAATTGTTCAGCTTCTGGCATGGTCATATAACATTTATTTGGGACAATCTAAGATCCCTATTTTATCGTGTTACTTTATTGGTGATTGGTTAGGATCTGGTCGTTTTTTCGTTTCCTTGGGTTTTTTGAAGCAGCTCTTAATTTTTTTTTTTTTTTCAATTGGTTTTATTTGGTTGATTAATGGTGGCTATTGAGTTTTCAAAATGCATGTTTAATTCATTCATGGACCCTTGTTCATTCTTGGACTTTCAAAATTCCATAATGTTTGTTTGAATCTTGTTATTTACTTGGGGAGCTTTTTGTGTTTTAAAATGTTTCAATTAGGTTCAAATGATTGAGTAGTGCTTGCTTTTGGGTTTTTAGTAGATGTTATGCTTGGGGATTGGATGATCATGCCTTTTGCCTTGGTCTTTAAGTAGTTTTGACTTCATTGAGTTGCAATTGAGGGAAAGTTTGATGTTTTGATGGATTCAAATTGTTTAGTTTATATCTTATCACTAAATTGGTGCATTAATCTTTTGTTTTTGGTGATTTTAGCCTAAGTTAGTCTTTTCTTGGGTGAATCTAACCAAGTTGAGTTTGTTTACTTCCTTAGTATCACCAACGGGGAGGTATAATCTCTTTTACCCCTTTTGTTTCTCTCCTATGTGGACTAATGTGCTAATTGAAAGTTGCATGTCTACTTGCTTTCCTAGCCTCTCCTTATTTCCTTTCATTTATTTCATTTACTTTTGATTTTTATTAATGGGGTATGTGTACACCTCTTGGCTTGTAATAGATAGGGCGTAGCAAGTAATTTGGTCCATTTTCCCTTTCCCCTTTGTTTTAGTTAGCAAATGTAATGGTTGCATGCCTATGTGTTATATGTTAATTGCTTTATTAGGACATTGCATCTAGTCGAGCATGCTAAATGCTATGTGCTATGTGTTTACGAGTATTTTGGCATGTCTGCTTGCTTTCATAGCCATGAATGAATGGAATGGATGAATGTACGTTTCCGCTAGTCCAACGCTAGTCGGAATTCATAGAATGGGCTAGTCCAACGCTAGACCCTTAGGGATTTCCCCTCATTAGCATATCATTTGCTTGTTCACCACATATCATGCATTTTTCTTAGTTTTATCACTTGGCATGCTCCTCGAACCCCCTTTCCCTTCATTTTAGGATTTTTTTGCATATCATGATAGTTGTAGGGTCCATTTGCTTGAGGGTCCCCTTCCGATAAGGGAAACGAGCGAGTGTGGCTACTCGATAGCCTTAGCACGCTAGTTTCGCCTTCTAATCAAAGGGCAAATTGAGTCACGATTTAGGTCTCCCCGTACCCAACATGCATGAATTCCCTAGGCTCATGCATTTTCAATCCACTCTATCATCACACTTTCACTCTTTCTCACTTTCACTTGCACACGAACACTTTTTATCTTCACTTGCACACGAACACTTTTATCTTCACTTGCACACGCACACTTTTATCTTCACTCGCACACGAGTACTTTCATTTTCTTTGCACACTTCCACTCACACTATTGTTTTTATTACTTTTTCACACAAACTCACATTTTTCATGGCATGCATTCATCCACTCATTTTTTCACGTCATTTAGGTTTAGGTGTGACCTCTCCAAAAGGATCATTGTTGGGCTTCACAATTAATGTGATTGGCATCACTCAACCTTTGAAGAGAAATTTCCCCCATGTCCCCCTAGGTCTAGGTTTTTGCATTCATATAGACATATCCAAACACGCGATGCATACCTTGGGTAAAAAATTAGGAAAAATTGGTTTAAGTCACGCAACTAGCCTTGGCTAGGTCGAAGGGGTGCCTTGGATTTTTTTTATCCTTGCCTTCCCCTTCGTCAAATGTGACCCCCGATCCCTCTTTTGGTTACGTAGACCCAAAAGTTCTCTAAAAGGGTTTATTTACTTTTTTTTATTCAAAAACAAAAATCATTTTTGGGTGACTTGGTACACCCTAACTCTATACCAAGTGGCGACTCCATTTTTTGATACCAAAACCCTTTTGAACTTCACTTGGCCAAATCGTCGCATTCTAAGTCCCATGGCCTTTTACTTTTCATTCCGCACACGTTCACATGTATATCACACACACTCACACACCATCACACTTTCACACATATCGAAAAATGGGGCGCGACAGTTGGCGACTCCACTGGGGAATTCCTAAGTGGGTCCAAGCATTTGACTTAGCCATTCGTTTCCTTTTTCTACCCTTTTTATGCATTGCATTTTGGATATTAGGGTTGCATTTTCCATTTTTAGGGCCTTTTGCCTCGCGCGCGTATTCAACTATTCCTTCACTCACGTACGTATGATTGGTTGATTGGATGTATATTTACTTCTTTATCTCGCGCTTGCATTGCATTTGGGAGGGGGTGTGTGTCACCTTTAGAGCCTCGCGTGGTTCTCAACCCCTTCCCTCAAAATAGGGGAAACACTTCATACGTGCACGTTTACTTGCTTTTATCCCATTTTATTTTATTTTTCGTGGGCTCTTTCCCACACCACCTTGTAGGACTAGGAATGGTTTCTCTGGGTATGTGGATGGTGTGCTTTGCGCCCATAGCAATACCTAGGGGACCGCTCGAGCCACCGACCGAGGGTCTTGGGATTGATGACCCATTCCCTTAGGTCTGAAGGCTTGGGGACCTTTTAAGCCTTATCGAGTCTAGTCGCATTAGTGAACCCCAACCTCATGCATCCATGTTAGTATTTCCCTAGGATAGAGTCAGCCTCACCCTCTTTTAAGTACATTAGGCACGAGGGAAGGGGTTCCGCCCCTTTTACTTGCTTTATTGTATTTCTTTTCTGCTCCCAATGTGTTATGTGTACTATCAACTGCACTAACCATTTCATTGTTTTCTTGATCTGCATTCATGTGCCTTAGTAATAAGAGGCCCCTTTGGCACTCTTCTAGCGACTTACCTATTAGATAACTCGCATGTTTAAACTTCAGTTTTTTTTTGCAGTTAGCTTTCAATAAATACATGTCATTTTTAGACCTTTTCCCCGTTGCATTATTTATATCCTCTAGGCCATATTTGTCACATGTTTATATCGCTTTAATAAATAGCATCATGCATTAAAACTTAGAAGGAATGCCAATTAGGCAATTTCCATATTAGGGAAGCCAACCCTCATCCCATGGGTATTTAACCCTATTTTTGGGATTTGCACGTTTACATTTTGCAAGTTTAACCTAAGGGGTAAAATCCCAAGGTAATGGTATCTAAGTGAATTTCCTGACCAGATGACGCAGTGTCGAATGCTCAACCAAGTTCCCCGAGAGCTGAATCAGTGGAGGAACAACCTGTCCTATGAAATTGGGGGATTATTCCAATATGTGGGACATCTACCGAGCTTGGTTGATATAATACCCAATGTATCTGCTATCCAAGCATTGATCAATTACTGGGATCCAGATGCCTCGGTTTTTCGGTTTGGAATGTGCGAACTCACCCCGACACTAGAAGAGTTAGAGGGATTGTTGCAAGTACCAGGAAAAGGCAGTCCTATGATATACCCGAGCAGAGGAACGAAAGAGCAGTTTTGCAGATTTCTGGGATTGCGAAACAATAGCTTAGACCAACACCCCGACGCTGGATCTTGTCCACTGAAGTTTCTATACGACCGGTTTGGGGAAAAGGAGTCCTTTGAACGCCATCAGATCGATTTCTTTGTAACGAAGGGGCAATGGGAGGAAAAGCGTGTGCAAGCTTTTGGTTTGGTTTTGATCAACTTGTTGCTTTTCCCTCAAAGGCATGGAAAGGTGACGTTTGCAACAATCAATATGATTCAAGGGCTTTTTCTAGGCATTCGTGGAACAACACCAACTTTGATACCCGTTGTTATAGCGGACATCTTCTCGGCCCTTACCAATTGCCAAAGGAAAGGTGGCTTCTTCTATGCTTCAAACTTGCTGCTTCAAATGTGGATCATGGAACATTTGGCGAAGAGATCACTGAACCCTTTGGGTTCTTGCCTTCCAGTTGAGAATTGGATTGATTCACATCGAGAGAGAGTCGGCCGCTACTATCGCGTGACGTTGTCAAGCCGGTTTATTGAGGAATTCAACAGTTTGACACCAGAAAAGGTACAGTGGGTTTTAGATTGGACCAAGGTTAGGGACCCTGCTTTTAGGACCACTCAACATGGCTTCATCCCTCTGGCTGGAGTCAATGGTCTAGTCGCCTATATTCCACAAAGGGTTACGAGACAGTTTGGATACCCGCAAAGCATTCCTATGGTGCAAGGGATCGAAGATCTCCGACTAAGTACGGTGACCGAGAGTCGAAGCATGGTATTAGAGGCTTGGGGAAATTTGCAAGGTCTTGAGAATCTGCCGTTGGAATTGGTAAATAAGGTGGCACCTGCAGTTATGCCTGGGTACAATGAATGGATCAGACAAAGGGTGGAACGTGATAGGGCAAGGCAGCAATCAGCATCGGCCAGTCCCGAAGAGCAAATGGAGAAGCTAAGGAAAGAGTTGGAGGAATCTCAAGCCCAGCTTATGATGGCCAACCGAGCTCTAGAAAATACTCAAGTGCAGCTGAGGAGGGAGAAAAAGAAAAGCGAGAAGCTAGAGGATGCCATAGATGCCTTTGATAGGATTAGGGAAGGAGCTCGTAAACTCAGTTTAGGGAGCTCTAGGGAATCACAAAGTACAAGTCTTTTGAGACATAGGGATTTTGTAAACATGGTTATTAAGACCATTGAAGAAGTTGTAAAGAAAGATTGAACTTTTCCACATTTTTATGAGAAGCTTTCCATTTCAAGGTTCTAAATTCACTTACAGGTTTGGGAATGGGATTTTGCCCCGAAGGTTGCATCATGCTAGGCCTACCCTTGGCACAAAAAGGGTCCCCCCGTAGGACATGCATCCGAGTTGTTTAAATAATTACTAACTCATGCCATTTTCTTTTTCCCTTTTGAATAAATTGCAGAAATCTAATAACGATTGGTTTATCTAAAGAAGTCTTTTGCATTCTCAGGTAAGGTTTCAAAATAGCTTTTCGAAAAAGCCCCATTATTACGCGATCCCGAAGTAGAGCCCAAAGGAATCGTGTAGACATGAGTACTCAACCAGAATCATCCGAAAAGTTCGTTGCAACTACCCAGCCGGAAGCCGCAAGTCCTGGGGTTCAGTTGACTGAGTTACTCACTAAATTTGGGGAAATGGCATCAGAAATGGCCGCTCAGAAGAAGTTGATTGACGAGCTCGTTAGTAGCGGAGTGCGACCTGAACCTGTACCCGCTACACAACCACAATCCGAACCATTTGTTATTCCTTCATTTCAAACCACGTTTGAGGGAACTTTCAATCCGCAATATGCTTATACTCAAAATCCTCCTTTTTATCCCCCTTATGGGCAAGGATTCCAGCCTCAGGGTGATCCAAACATGCATGTAACTCCACTGACTTTCTTTCAGACTACCGCAGAGCCCGTTGTGCCGGAGCACGTTTTTCAAAATAAGCCAGAAATGGGAGATTCGTCTGCCCAGATTGATATGAAGTTACTTAAACGCTTGGATCGTTTTGATGAATTTATCCGGAAAAGCCAAGGTTTAAGCAAGCAAGGGGTGCTGGACTACGATGATTTGTGCCTATTTCCAAACGTACAACTGCCGGTGGGGTTCAAGACTCCGAAGTTCAACAAATATGATGGCACGGGCAACCCAAAGACGCACTTGCGCTTGTTTGCTAACAAGTTGGGCAAGCCAGTGGATGACGAGAATTTGCCGTTGAGATTATTTCCAGAAAGCTTAGAAGGGGATGCTCTCGATTGGTACTCCAACCTAAAGACAGAGGAAGTGAAGACCTGGCTCGATCTGTCCAATGCCTTCATTCGACAATATGAGTACAACTGCGAGCTAGCGCCAACCCGGACTACTCTGGAAGGAACGAAAAGGAAGCCTTCTGAGGACCACAAGACCTATGCCAAGAGGTGGAGAAAAGTAGCTGCGAAGGTGGAACCACCGATGACTGAGGATGAAATTATTCGCACATTCATAAAGGCGCATGATCCTCCATATTTCGAAGAAATTTTCCGTATGACTGGTTGTTCATTTGCTGCCATTGTGAATAAATTGGAAGAGTTTGATGACTTTGTAAGAGCCGGGAAGATTGTCAATGTCTCTGCTCTCAAATCCCAGTTGGATGCTTTACAAGGTCAAGGAAGCAATGTGAAAAAGCCGCCGTTCAAAAAGAAGGAGGGGGATGCAACCTTTATTTGGAACCAAAACCCTTCACCCCGACCCCGATACCAACACAATCCAACCTACCAACCACATTACCCTTACTACTCAAACCCGCATCCTGTATATACCACCAACATCCACCACCCTCGACCTCGCCCAAGTTATCCTAACCCACTTTCAGCCCCTTTTCAAATTTCCCAACCAAATCCACCTCAAAACCGACCTCGCCCTCCATATAACCCAAGATTTTCTCCACCAAATAGACCTGTTTACAACCATCCTCAACCTCCTGAACCTTACAACCGACCCCCTAGCCGTACATTTACCAATTTAGGCAGGCCTCTGGACCAATTGTATGACCAGTTGAAGGCCGCCGGGAAAATTGGTACAGTACCCCCTCCTACCTACCCATATGGCATGCCCGCGTGGTATAATCCACAAGCTGTCTGTGCTTATCATTCTGGGGCCCCCGGACATGCCACCTTTGATTGCAAGGCGCTTAAGCATAAAATCCAAGATATGGTTGAAGCCGGGGAGATTGTAATCCGGAAAAGGGAGGCGCAAGGGCCGAACGTAAATAGGAACCCTTTACCGGAACACGCCAATATCATTGGAATTATTCTGGATGATACGGAGTATGTGGAACCGGTCAAAGAATTGACAAGGGAAGCTGAAGTGTTTGGGGTCACAGACCAACCCTTTGTCATAGAATTGCCATTTGAAGAGGACGAAAAGCCCTTTATTTTGGATCTCACGCCAGCCGAAAGTGAGGCTTTGGAGCCAGTGGTTATTGAATTCCCGAAGCAAGAGCCTGTTTTAAGCCTGCAACAAGTGCCATGGAATTATGATGAACCTGACGTACAGATTGGGGAAAAGTCAATTGCAAAAAAGGAAGTGTCAGTGGTCACCAGATCAGGAAAGGTTGCGAGTCCATTTGAAAATACCATTCCGATTCAAGCAAATAACTCCGAGCCGCTCGTCAAACCAACAATCACCGAGAAAGAAGCCTTGGATTTCCTTAAGAGACTTCAGAGAAGTGAGTACAATGTAGTGGAGAAGCTGAGTAAGTCGCCTGCCCAGATATCCATGTTGGATCTACTCTTCTCTTCAGACATGCATAGGGACGCGCTGATCGAGGTGTTGACCAAAGCTCAAATCCCTAAGGACATTTCAGTTGATAATTTTTCTCATGTAGTTGGAAATGTGTTATTTACCAAGCAAATCATTTTCTCTGACGAGGAATTGCCGGCGGAGGGCATTGGACATAATAAGGCCCTGTACATAGTTGTAAGGTGCAACGGAAAAATGCTGCCGAAGGTGTTGATTGACAATGGATCTGCGCTTAATATCTGTCCTTGGAGCACCTTGGAGAAGCTAGGATTGCAAGACATCAAGCTGAGGCCTTCAGGGACCGTAGTCCGAGGTTTTGATGGAGCACAAAGAGAGCCAATAGGAGAAGTAGACTTAGTGGTCGAGATGGGACCCGCACAATTTCAAATAACCTGCCAAGTCATGCACTTTCCTAGTGTTTACAACGTCTTGCTTGGAAGGCCCTGGATTCATAAGTCCGGAGCTGTGCCGTCTTCATTGCATCAGTTGCTGAAATTTGTAGTAAATGACAAGCTGATAACTATATTTGCCGAAGAGGATTGCCTTGTAATCACCGATTCTGGGTCAAAAGAGGATGGAAGCCGAAACGTCACCATGACTCCTCATAACACGGCTGATATCGTCTCTGTAAGTTGGATCACAAACGAGGAGCGAGCTCTATCAAAGGCCAGTGTCATGATGGCTAAGGAGATGATCCGCGGAGGCTATGAATTTGACAAAGGGCTGGGACGAGATCTGCAGGGGATTTTAAAGCCAGTGGAGATTGTGGAGAAAAATGATTCGTTTGGTTTGGGTTTCCGACCAACTGCTAAGGATATCAGAGAAATGAAGGAGCGCAAGAAAGCGGAGAAAGAAGGAAGGCAAAGGGCTCTTGACATTCCACCCCTGCATTATACTTTCCCACGACCAGCCGAGGTGATCATGTCAGAAATCAACCCAGTTGACGAAATTGAAGCTAGTTTGGCCCAATTGTTCGTTGGGGCAACATTTGAAGATAGTGTTCCAGGCGAAGCTGAATTTCCTGACATCCCCGAAGGATCAATTCCCAATTGGACAGCCGAGTTCCTGCCCGTTCGGAAGGAGTTTCGGTAAACTGAAAGGGGTTTATCATTCATGTGAATTCATGAAAAGTTGCATCTGTAAATAGCCAATGAAAACAATTTTACTTTTTGACTAACATTTTCGCATGTAAATATTGTTAAGTTTTCATTTCCATTTGCTTTCAATCAAAGGTTTTATGAAAATGTACAAGTTGTTCTTGTCATGTTGTTTTGTTTATTCATTTGTTTATATCTTCGTTGTATTGCTTGACCATTTGTTTGTTGTATGCTTATTTGCTTATTATCCCACATTCGTTAATTCTTTCAGATGGCCAAAAATAAAATTATTTGACCCTTTGGATATCACAATTCTGGAATTCGATAATGGCAATCTCTATATCACTCACGACTTGGAGGTCTGTGAATCCGAGCTCCAAAGCGAGAGTGATAATGAGGAGGTATTTGATTCTTTTGCAAAGGACCTTGAACAATATGAGGAAAAACCAAAACCGAACCTGGAAGAAACAGAAAAGGTCAACATTGGCACTGAGGATGAGGTTAAGGAGGTGCAAATTAGTATTCATTTGAATGAAAGGCAGAAAAAGGAGATGCTTGAATTCTTGACCATGTTCCAGGATGTATTTGCGTGGTCCTATGATGACATGACTGGCATTTCAACTGACGTGGTAGTGCATAGGTTACCCACAGATCCTTCTTTTCCACCTGTAAAGCAAAAACCCAGAAAGTTCAAACCCGATATGAGCCTCAAAATAAAAGAGCAAATTGAAAAACAACTCAAAACCAACATTATCATTGTTTCCCATTACCCAATTTGGCTTTCAAATCCAGTCCCTGTTCCAAAAAAGAGTGGAGAGGTGAGAGTTTGTGTTGACTATAGAGACCTTAATAAAGCCAGTCCTAAAGATGATTTCCCTCTACCAAACATTCACATTCTCTTAGACAATACTGCCGGACATGAGATTGAATCCTTTTGCGATTGTTTTGCTGGCTACCACCAAATTTTGATGGCAGAAGAGGATAGGGAGAAAACTGCTTTCATTACCCCTTGGGGTACCTTTTGCTACCAAGTCATGCCTTTCGATTTAAAGAATGCTGGAGCAACATATCAGAGGACCATGACAACCCTATTTCATGATATGATCCATCGGGAGATGGAGGTCTACGTGGATGATATTATAATCAAGTCTAAAAGGGCAGAGGACCACTTGGTTGATCTGAAGAAATTATTCGAGAGGTTACGGAAGTACAATTTGAAGCTAAATTCTGCAAAATGCGCCTTCGGAGCACCTGCGGGTAAGCTGTTGGGTTTCATTGTCAGCAAGAAGGGCATAGAGATAGATCCAGCCAAAATCAAAGCAATTCGAGATATGCCAGTGCCGAAAACTCAGAAGGACGTGAAAAGCTTCTTAGGGAAGATCAATTTCATTGGGAGGTTCATCGGCCAACTAACTGCCACATGCGAGCCGTTGTTCAAATTATTGAGAAAGAATGTGCCGTTGTATTGGAATGAGGAGTGCCAACAGGCTTTCGACAAGATTAAAGATTATTTGTTGCATCCACCAGTTTTAGTGCCACCCAAACTGGGCCGACCTTTGATTATGTATTTATCTGTACTCGATGGAGCAGTAGGGTGTGTTCTAGGTCAGCACGATGACTCTGGGAGGAAAGAACAAGCCATTTACTATCTAAGTAAGAAGTTCACACAGTACGAAGCTAATTATTCATTCATTGAGAAAAGCTGTTGTGCATTGGCCTGGGCGGCTCAAAAGTTGAGACACTACTTGTTGAGCCATACCACTTATCTTATTTCTCGATCTGATCCTCTGAAGTTTCTTTTGGAGAAGCCGATGTTAACCGGACGCCTGGCCAAATGGCAGATAATTCTATCAGAGTTCGACATTGTTTTCACTTCACAAAAGGCGGTCAAGGGGCAAGCTATAGCTGATCATCTGGCGGAAAATCCAAGGGATGATGATTATCAGCCACTTCATACTTATTTCCCTGATGAGAAAGTTTTATTCGTAGGCGCTACAGATGATATGAGTGAACAAAGCCCTGAATGGAGGCTTTTCTTCGATGGAGCTTCGAATTCCCTCGGAGTTGGAATTGGAGCTGTTCTGGTTTCACCCGAAGGGAAACATTACCCTGCCGCTGCCAAATTGCAATTTGCCTGCACAAACAACATGGCTGAATATGAAGCTTGCATTTTTGGTCTCAAAATGGCTTTGGAAATGGAAATCAAAGAGTTGATAGCTTTCAGCGATTCAGATTTGCTTGTACATCAAACCTTGAAACATTGGATAACCAAAGATTCAAAAATTCTGCCCTACCATTGCAGTCTGCTTACTCTGGCCAAGCAGTTTCGAAATTTGGAGTTCAGACATCTTCCACGTGCCCGAAACGCATTTGCCGATGCTTTGGCCACTTTAGCTTCTATGATCCAATATCCTGATGAATTGAGGATCAAGTCAATTCCGATTCAACTTCAAGACAAACCTGCCCACTGTTGGGTTGTAGACAAGTCCTCCGACAATGTTCCGTGGTATAATGATCTTAAGGAGTTTCTCAAAACAGGATCTTACCCTCTGCATGCTAAGACAAAGGACAAGAATTTTCTGCGTAGAATGGCTTCAAAATTTTTCTTAAATGGAGAAGTGTTATACAAGAGAACCTCAGATTTGAACCTTTTAAGGTGCATTGATGAGGATGAAGCTCAATATATGATGAAAGAAGTGCATAGTGGCGTTTGTGGACCTCACATGAATGGCCATTTGCTAGCGAAGAAAATCATGAGAACCGGATACTTCTGGCTTACTATGGAGCATGATTGTATAGATTTTGTCCGGGGATGTATAAAATGCCAAATGCACGGTGACATTATACGTGCTCCACCCACTGAACTGCATAGCATGACCGCCCCATGGCCCTGTTCAATGTGGGGTATGGACGTGATTGGTACAATCGATCCTCCCGCTTCAAATGGACATCGATTTATATTGGTGGCGATCGAGTACTTTACCAAGTGGATTGAAGCAGAGTCATTCAAACATGTCACGAAGAAGGTAGTGGCCAATTTCCTGAGAGATCACATCATCTGTCGCTTTGGAGTACCCGAAACGCTTATCACGGACAATGCCAAGAATCTGAACAATGACATGGTAGATGGACTATGTGAGCAGTTCAAAATCAAACACCGCAATTCTGCCATTTATAGGCCTCAGATGAATGGAGCTGTAGAAGCCGCAAATAAGAATCTGAAGAAAATTATCCGCAAAATGACAGAAAAGCATCGCGATTGGCATGAAAAGTTGCCTTATGCATTGATGGCGTACCGGACTTCTATTCGGACATCGACTGGGGCAACGCCATATTCACTTATGTATGGGATGGAAGCTGTATTACCAGCTGAGGTTGAAATTCCGTCGCTACGAATCCTTATGGAAGCTAAATTGGAGGAGGCCGATTGGATCAAGCAGCGCCATGAGCAATTGACTTTGATAGATGAGAAGCGATTCAATGCTATCTGTCATGGGCAATGCTATCAAAAACGTGTGGCCCGAGCTTACAACAAAAAAGTCCATCGGCGGGCATTTGAAGAAGGTGATAAGGTACTGAAGCGAATTTTGTCAATGCAAGATGAAGCTAAAGGCAAGTTCGCTCCAAATTGGCAAGGGCCGTTCATTATCCAAAAGGTATTACCTGGCGGAGCTCTTATTTTGGCGGAAATGGATGGACGGGTTTTCCCTCAACCCATCAACTCAGATATGTGCAAAAAGTTTTTCATTTGATCATGCAAATTTTCTTTAGAAATTCATGCAAATGGCGAAATGCAAGTCAGGCCATCTTCTTTTACACTAAAAAACATTTTATCTCTACTTGTCCCCTTTGAGCCATCAGAATTGACAAATCTCGTTTGATAACCCTTGAGAATTGCAAACCCCACACTGGGGCAAATTTGTTTCGAAAAAAAAAAAACCTACACTGGGGCAAATTTAGTTTTCAAAGAAAAATGCAAAAAGTGAGGAAAATACAATGAAAAATGCAAAGAGAGAAAATCTGATCAAACTGGGGCAAATTTTCCTCAGTTTCGGAGTTGTTCTCAAAAGGGTGCAATCTCAAGTTATTTCACCCCTCGTATCAAATCTGCTTTCAAGCCTCAATCTTTCTTGAAAAACACCCCACCTGACCTCATTACAAAAGCCCAAAGTCCTGGTTTTCGTCACTTGCTGCATTTCTATAAGAAAATTTGTTAATCAACTGGCAGGTGATGTCCGTAATGTCTTCGCCTAATTTTACAAGGGAAGTACATTTTACTGATGCCAGAAATCTTTAATTCATGTTTCTGAGTCGATCATGGTCGAGATATTTCATTCTTCTTTAGGTGAAAACCCGAAGGGGCACCTCGAAAGAAAAAGAAAAAGAAAAAGAAAAGAAAAAAAAGGAAAAAGGAAAAGAAAAAAGAAAGAAAAGAAAAAGGAAAAGAGAAAAGAAAAACAACAAAAGGGGTGGGGGCAACCTTGGTGAAAACCCGAAAGGGCGCCAAGGTAGGTTTTCTCAACAGACAAGCTCAAGAAGGAACAGCCGGTGACCTGGTTCATTTGGGGTTTTCCTCATATTTGTGATACTTCTGCCAATATCGGATTCCGAAGAGAAAATATCCAAAGTTTTGAATATGATATTCGTTGGTTAAATTTGTATTTGTTCTTTACAAATATTCTTTTGCAAAATGTATCTTTATAAACCTCTTGGTTATTCTCAAATTATTTGTGTATGAATGCTTATGATTGTCTACATTTTTTTGCATGCTCATCTTTGCCTAACATAGGAAATCATCTTGCATATACATTGATTTTTATATGACTAATTTTCATGCATTATTCTTTCACCATTAAATTCAAATGAATGATAAACCCTGAGGTTTGTGCAAAGATAGGGGATTCAATCATCAGTTACAGGGAGTAACATACAAAAAGCTACCACCTGGATTGGGTGACGTGGTAAATCTGCATTTTATCAGTCTCAGAAATTGAAAGGTTTAAGCTAGACACCGCGGAACAGAGGCAAAAGTGTCACAAGACTCATGTCTACACGATTCTCAAGGCAAACCGGATCAAATAATGGTGGCAAATCCATTATCATTTATTCTTTTCTTGCAGGAACACTGCGTTCACAAATGAAAGCGATCATTCTCTTTTTCAAACCTAAAGCAATGTTATTTGCAAAGTTGGATTATAAGGACCAACGTCAGCCATCGCTTCAACTACAGAGATCCAATCTCTCTTTAGGTACAAAAATTTGAACTACTCTCAGGTAAAAATTCAATTCTTCGTCTCAAACTTCCCCAGTGAAGTCCCGTTTAAATTCTGTTCGGGTCAGTCCCGTTTTAAATTCCTGTTCGGGTCAGTCCCGTTTTAAATTCCTGTTCGGGCCAGTCCCGTTTTAAATTCCTGTTCGGGCCAGTCCCGTTTTAAATTCCTGTTCGGGCCAGTCCCGTTTTAAATTCCTGTTCGGGTCAGTTCCGTTTTTTTAAAAGTCCTGTCCGTTCAAATCATTCTGCAGCCGAATAACACAGGTAAGTATTTGGTGTCTACTTCTTTGTCTCAAGTTTTTTCAAAACTCAAACAAAGAGGGGCAAACTGTAGACACCAAATTTTTAAATAATTTGTATGTTGCATCTAATTCATGATTTTTGTTTTAGATTGTCTGCATTTTAGTTGTTACCTTTTTTATTTGTCTTTTATTTGCTAATTATTTGTCATATTAATTTTGTTCACGTTTTAGTTTTAGTTTTAGTTTTAAGTTTTAACGTAAAATTTATGAAAAAAAAAGAAAAAAAATGGAAATTGATGAAAAATGGAAAATTGTGCTTT
>NW_020863196.1:0-15961 GCF_003713205.1 Coffea eugenioides | reverse complement strand
CTAGTAATGGCAAAGAACGCAAGTTGTACTAATATTGAAGTCCAAACAAACTGCAAAGGTGTAGTGGACCAAATTAAGACAGGCAATGTTTAGGACAATAACGTAGAAACAGTCCTGGAGGACATTGGTAACCTTAGAAAGGATTTTGAGTGTTGCAAGTTCTCTTTTGTTCCTAGAGCTGGAAATGGGTGTAGCCATATCCTGGCGCAATTCACTGCCAAACTAGTTAAGGATATCGAATGGGAAAATAACTTCCCAACATGGTTAATAGATCGAGCAAGAAAGGATATGAAGGTAGTTACCCTTTTTTGTAATTAGTTATTGTATTATCAAGTGTTAATAGCTATAAAATGTTGACGTTTGTTGGAAAGAAGAAAAAATAACTAGTCTTGTGTCAGATATGAAGATCGAGAGTAGAGCTTTTTCTGTTGTTTCCATTCCTCAATTCCAGAAAGCACCAAGTATCTCAACTAGTACTTTAACATATCTCTCTCCAAACCCTAACCCTATCCCTAATCCTAATTCCCAATTTCCCTAATCCTGATTCTCAATTTCGATTTCATTCTATTTCTGCCGCTGCAATTACTGGTACTACTGCTAGCAATAATGATCACTCTTCTATGAGTTCCAATTTCAGCTATGAATCTGGAAGTTTAAGGGACAATATTAGCGATATTGATAAGCTGGAAAATGCTTTGAGCTTGTACAATCAGATGGTCCCGATGAGGCCTTTGCCTAGAGTTATTCAATTCAATAAACTTCTGGCCCGTATTATTAAGATGAAGCATTATCACTCAGCTATTTCCGTTTTCAGAGACATGCGTGGCAACAAGGGCATTATTCTAGTTGATGATTACACATTGGGCATGGGCATTGACTGTTACTGCCTCGTGGGTCGAGTGGATTTTGGATTTTCTCTATTTGGTGCCCTCTTGAAGCTTGGTTTTTTACCCAATGCTACCACCTTTGGCACATTACTCAAGGGGTTCTTTCGACAAAATATGGTTTTGCAGGCCCAAGAATTTGTTCGAAAAAATGATATATGAAAAACTTTGCGAAATCAATGTGGTCATCCTTGGAAGTGTAATCCATGGGCTTTGTAAGGCGGGAAACACTAGCACTGCAATTAAATTCTTTAGGATAATGGAAAATGGTTAAAATACGAATGTTAAACCCAATGCCATCATATACACGACTATTATTGACAGACTGTGCAAAGATAAAATGGTCGATCAAGCTCTGGCCCTTTTGCATGAGATGATCGAAAAGGGTGTTCTCCCGTGTGTTGTCACCTATAACTGTTTGATTCATGGCCTTTGTAAATTGGGCAAATTAAAAGATGTCAAAATGCTACTGAACTAGATGAGTCATTTTAGTATTCCTCCAAGCCATTTTACTTATTGTATTCTGATTGATGCATTTTCTAGGGAAGGATCCTTGCAAGATGCAGGAGATGTATTTGAGATCATGATTCAGAGAGGTGAAAATTCTGATACAGTTATATATAATGTCCTGATGAATGGATACTGTTTGCAGGGCCAAATGGATAAAGCAAGGAAAATTTTTGACACCGTGGTTAATAGGGGTGTGCATCCAGATATTCTAAGCCACAGTACTCTAATGAATGGGCATTTCAAGAAAAATGAAAATGATAAGGCCATGCATCTCCTCAGGGAAATTCCACAGAGAGGTTTGAGAGCTGACGTTGGTACATATAATATTGTCTTGCAGGGTTTGTTCAGGATGGCAAGGTATCGTTCTGCAAGAGAAGTATTCGTTGAGATGCAAGCTGTTTCCTTAACTCCTGATTTTCATACCTACTGTACAATGTTGGATGGCCTATGCAAATGTGGACATATTGAGGAGGCCCTGCAATTCCTGCAGAAAATGCAATTTGATGGAGTCAAACTTGATATAACTATGTACAACATCATTCTTCATGGATTGTGCAAAAGTGGGAGGTTTCAATGTGCAGGGGATCTTTTCAATAATCTTTCTTTAAAAGGAATGGAACATAACGTGTCAACATATAAAACGATGATTACTAATCTTTGTCTAAAAGGTTTGCTGGATGAAGCTAAAGAGTTTTTTGTGAAGATGTAAGAGAATAGTTGTTCGCCTAATGGGATAACATTTAGTTTTATTGCTCAAGAACTTCTTAGGAGAGGGGAATATAATGATGCACTGAGATTTCTTGAAGAAATGGCTAGAAGAGGATTTAAAATGGACTCATCAACTTTTTCTATTTTAATAGATTTGCTACAAGATAAAGAAAATTATCCTTCTTGTATGGAGATAATTGAGAAGTTTGGACCCAATGAACCGAAGTAGAAATCATAAAAGAGGATCTTTTTGTCAATTGAAACTCTTTGAAAGGTAAGTGTTTTGGACTCAAAAGATTTGGTATTTATTCCCCAAACATTTGTAAATACACACAAAAGGTTTACTTGTTACTTAATGATCACTCTTCTATGAGTTCCAATTTCAGCTATGAATCTGGAAGTTTAAGGGACAATATTAGCGATATTGATAAGCTGGAAAATGCTTTGAGCTTGTACAATCAGATGGTCCCGATGAGGCCTTTGCCTAGAGTTATTCAATTCAATAAACTTCTGGCCCGTATTATTAAGATGAAGCATTATCACTCAGCTATTTCCGTTTTCAGAGACATGCGTGGCAACAAGGGCATTATTCTAGTTGATGATTACACATTGGGCATGGGCATTGACTGTTACTGCCTCGTGGGTCGAGTGGATTTTGGATTTTCTCTATTTGGTGCCCTCTTGAAGCTTGGTTTTTTACCCAATGCTACCACCTTTGGCACATTACTCAAGGGGTTCTTTCGACAAAATATGGTTTTGCAGGCCCAAGAATTTGTTCGAAAAAATGATATATGAAAAACTTTGCGAAATCAATGTGGTCATCCTTGGAAGTGTAATCCATGGGCTTTGTAAGGCGGGAAACACTAGCACTGCAATTAAATTCTTTAGGATAATGGAAAATGGTTAAAATACGAATGTTAAACCCAATGCCATCATATACACGACTATTATTGACAGACTGTGCAAAGATAAAATGGTCGATCAAGCTCTGGCCCTTTTGCATGAGATGATCGAAAAGGGTGTTCTCCCGTGTGTTGTCACCTATAACTGTTTGATTCATGGCCTTTGTAAATTGGGCAAATTAAAAGATGTCAAAATGCTACTGAACTAGATGAGTCATTTTAGTATTCCTCCAAGCCATTTTACTTATTGTATTCTGATTGATGCATTTTCTAGGGAAGGATCCTTGCAAGATGCAGGAGATGTATTTGAGATCATGATTCAGAGAGGTGAAAATTCTGATACAGTTATATATAATGTCCTGATGAATGGATACTGTTTGCAGGGCCAAATGGATAAAGCAAGGAAAATTTTTGACACCGTGGTTAATAGGGGTGTGCATCCAGATATTCTAAGCCACAGTACTCTAATGAATGGGCATTTCAAGAAAAATGAAAATGATAAGGCCATGCATCTCCTCAGGGAAATTCCACAGAGAGGTTTGAGAGCTGACGTTGGTACATATAATATTGTCTTGCAGGGTTTGTTCAGGATGGCAAGGTATCGTTCTGCAAGAGAAGTATTCGTTGAGATGCAAGCTGTTTCCTTAACTCCTGATTTTCATACCTACTGTACAATGTTGGATGGCCTATGCAAATGTGGACATATTGAGGAGGCCCTGCAATTCCTGCAGAAAATGCAATTTGATGGAGTCAAACTTGATATAACTATGTACAACATCATTCTTCATGGATTGTGCAAAAGTGGGAGGTTTCAATGTGCAGGGGATCTTTTCAATAATCTTTCTTTAAAAGGAATGGAACATAACGTGTCAACATATAAAACGATGATTACTAATCTTTGTCTAAAAGGTTTGCTGGATGAAGCTAAAGAGTTTTTTGTGAAGATGTAAGAGAATAGTTGTTCGCCTAATGGGATAACATTTAGTTTTATTGCTCAAGAACTTCTTAGGAGAGGGGAATATAATGATGCACTGAGATTTCTTGAAGAAATGGCTAGAAGAGGATTTAAAATGGACTCATCAACTTTTTCTATTTTAATAGATTTGCTACAAGATAAAGAAAATTATCCTTCTTGTATGGAGATAATTGAGAAGTTTGGACCCAATGAACCGAAGTAGAAATCATAAAAGAGGATCTTTTTGTCAATTGAAACTCTTTGAAAGGTAAGTGTTTTGGACTCAAAAGATTTGGTATTTATTCCCCAAACATTTGTAAATACACACAAAAGGTTTACTTGTTACTAATATAGTCTAACTTCTGTTCTCCTTTAGATCCCTTGTTTCACTCCGATAGTATTATGTCATATCAATGCAGAGGAAATGAATGCATTTTCATGCTATTAAATCTTAAGTAAGTGATAGAGCGGTAATTGAGCACATTTTGCACTATTATTCTGTCCTAATTTTGGCTACTCATGGCGCTAAGAATTGAGAATTTGCTCATATTTGATATTTGTGTAAATTGTAGGTGGTTGGTGATAAAAATAATCTTTTGAAGCAAATTTCCAGAAGACCCTTTATTTCAGGATGTGCCCACGCTAGAAATTGTAGAGGGTTACCCAAAAGCCGGACCCGCGGGCTTGGTAACAGCAGGAGAACCAATTAAGGAACCAGGTCCACGTGGACCAGATGCGTGGGATTAGAACCCTTAGACAAAGCTTGCTCCTGATTTGGCTCCTACTGGCGGCGCTACAAAGAAGAAAACAATCCAGATTCACGAGGAATCACTACCTTAGCTTTAGTTTTCCTTTTTTCGCATCTGTCAAACATCCAAGACTTTTCCCTTGCTTTTTGGCTTTTACATTTTGACTCTTTTGCTTTTGCTTTGGATCCGTACAATTTTCGTTGGCTTTGGCATTGAACTTTCGGATTCAGTACGGACTCCAACGCAGAAACAAGCAAGACTTTTCACTTTTTCTTTCTTCGTTACTTCATCGTTCCAGATTCTTTGATGTTTGCGTGGATGAAATCAATTAAATCGCGCAAGACTGATATGATGAGGAACGGCTAAATTCCCCTTCTACCCAAGGGTTAACGCGAAAGCGCGATTCATAACATCTGTGAGATCTAATCGAATTTTCACTATTTCGTCCAATTTGTTGCTGTTCTTGCGTTTTCTGAATTAATTGTTCATGGGTATTTTATTAAGTGAATATCAACGGCCAGGTATTTGATTTAATTTAATAGCCTACTGTCACGTCAATTAAATTGAATCCGTAATTGTTCGTTTAGTTGACAACTAGTGACAACCACCATAATTGGCTTTATGTTGGGGGAACGCAAGATCTAATTTAAATAAACCCTCTTAGCGTGTTTATTGGTTAGGGTTGGGTTCTTCTAGTTTTAATGCAATTGGATAATTAAATTTCTACGGTCGTACCTAGGGTTGTTTTCTGGTTAGAGAAGCAATCAATGGTCGTGCCTTGACTGTCAAAAAAGTAAGGAAGAACTGGTTGTCAGAACTTCTTGATAGCTATAACCAACCTAGAGACGGATGAATGAAATATCTTTGCATCAATGATCATTTAATTGGACCGTGCCTGAAAAGTTGATCCTTTGGGTAGAATTTTATTAATTGCTATTTTTAGTAAATTGTACTTGGTAAGTTAGCTTTGAATTTTGTTTATTTTATTTTTATTTTCACCTCATTAATTATCCCCCAATTTATTCTATTGACGTGGAAAGAAACAATTTCCAACCCGTTCCCTGTAGAATCGACTCTACTTGCCATTGTATGCAATTTTAGTATATTTATAGACAATTCTGGTATATCGGATCAAGCAAACTTTTCGGAAACATGGTGAATCAAGTAACCCATTGCACACCTAGGGTCCCTGCTCCAGTACTCGGATTTGTTTTATAATTAATTGTGGTGGTGATTAGGACTTTTTAGTAATTATTATTGTACAGGTTCGGCACCTACCAGTAAGTGAAATAGATAGACTAAGTTCACTCACAGACCCAGCCAAGTTCTTCACAGCCATTCCCAGTTCTGAGACCTCTCTATCTAACCTTTTAAGATTTTCCTTAGAAGCTTTACTTCTAGTTTCTGTCATTTCCTCAGAATCGACTGCTCTAAATACCATTTGTCACAAACTCAAGCTCAATCAATGGTACTTCACTGAAATTCAGCAACGAATAAGAGAAAATGTAAAATTCAAAATAGAGAGGAAAGAGATGATCAGAGAATAAAGGAAGAGTTGAGGGAAACTTGCAGAGAAAGGAATTGATCCATTCACTCACAAGGAATCGGTTTCAATATCAGTAAAATTAATAACAAAAAGTGTAGAGCCTCTTCCTACTAATACTAGTGCCTAAAGTTACTTGTAACTAACTTGCTGACATGGACCGAATTTGAAAAAATCCACTTAATACCCCAAACACAACAAACTACAAAGAAAACGACAAAATACTACTAATTCCTACTTAATTCTGTTAACTAAGCAAAATAACATAGTTTACGTAATAACTCAACATTTTTCTGTTAATTCAACTAGTCTTGTGTGCAGGACAGAATCAACCTCACAGTAAACATCCTATGGCAAATCTGGAAGGCACGAAACAGTATGGTATTCCACTGTGAGAACAAGGAGGCAAAGCAAATTGTTGATAAAAAATAGCAAGAATGGATCGAATATGAAAATGAAACAATTGCAGGTGCAGGAAACAATGCCACTCCAGAAGTTGGCAAGCATCAGCAAGATGGTTGGGAACCACTTAAGGAGGGAGTGATTAAAATAAATACAGATGCAGCAATATCAGCCAAAATGGTAAGAACAAGTTTGAGGATCATAGCTAGGAACTGGGTGGGAAGGATTGTGAAAGTAAAAGGAATATTTTGAACGCAAGAGAGGAGAAGCAAGCAAAGAAGAAGCACTGGCTATTAGAAGTGCTCTAGTAATGGCAAAGAACGCAAGTTGTACTAATATTGAAGTCCAAACAAACTGCAAAGGTGTAGTGGACCAAATTAAGACAGGCAATGTTTAGGACAATAACATAGAAACAGTCCTGGAGGACATTGGTAACCTTAGAAAGGATTTTGAGTGTTGCAAGTTCTCTTTTGTTCCTAGAGCTGGAAATGGGTGTAGCCATATCCTGGCGCAATTCACTGCCAAACTAGTTAAGGATATCGAATGGGAAAATAACTTCCCAACATGGTTAATAGATCGAGCAAGAAAGGATATGAAGGTAGTTACCCTTTTTTGTAATTAGTTATTGTATTATCAAGTGTTAATAGCTATAAAATGTTGACGTTTGTTGGAAAGAAGAAAAAATAACTAGTCTTGTGTCAGATATGAAGATCGAGAGTAGAGCTTTTTCTGTTGTTTCCATTCCTCAATTCCAGAAAGCACCAAGTATCTCAACTAGTACTTTAACATATCTCTCTCCAAACCCTAACCCTATCCCTAATCCTAATTCCCAATTTCCCTAATCCTGATTCTCAATTTCGATTTCATTCTATTTCTGCCGCTGCAATTACTGGTACTACTGCTAGCAATAATGATCACTCTTCTATGAGTTCCAATTTCAGCTATGAATCTGGAAGTTTAAGGGACAATATTAGCGATATTGATAAGCTGGAAAATGCTTTGAGCTTGTACAATCAGATGGTCCCGATGAGGCCTTTGCCTAGAGTTATTCAATTCAATAAACTTCTGGCCCGTATTATTAAGATGAAGCATTATCACTCAGCTATTTCCGTTTTCAGAGACATGCGTGGCAACAAGGGCATTATTCTAGTTGATGATTACACATTGGGCATGGGCATTGACTGTTACTGCCTCGTGGGTCGAGTGGATTTTGGATTTTCTCTATTTGGTGCCCTCTTGAAGCTTGGTTTTTTACCCAATGCTACCACCTTTGGCACATTACTCAAGGGGTTCTTTCGACAAAATATGGTTTTGCAGGCCCAAGAATTTGTTCGAAAAAATGATATATGAAAAACTTTGCGAAATCAATGTGGTCATCCTTGGAAGTGTAATCCATGGGCTTTGTAAGGCGGGAAACACTAGCACTGCAATTAAATTCTTTAGGATAATGGAAAATGGTTAAAATACGAATGTTAAACCCAATGCCATCATATACACGACTATTATTGACAGACTGTGCAAAGATAAAATGGTCGATCAAGCTCTGGCCCTTTTGCATGAGATGATCGAAAAGGGTGTTCTCCCGTGTGTTGTCACCTATAACTGTTTGATTCATGGCCTTTGTAAATTGGGCAAATTAAAAGATGTCAAAATGCTACTGAACTAGATGAGTCATTTTAGTATTCCTCCAAGCCATTTTACTTATTGTATTCTGATTGATGCATTTTCTAGGGAAGGATCCTTGCAAGATGCAGGAGATGTATTTGAGATCATGATTCAGAGAGGTGAAAATTCTGATACAGTTATATATAATGTCCTGATGAATGGATACTGTTTGCAGGGCCAAATGGATAAAGCAAGGAAAATTTTTGACACCGTGGTTAATAGGGGTGTGCATCCAGATATTCTAAGCCACAGTACTCTAATGAATGGGCATTTCAAGAAAAATGAAAATGATAAGGCCATGCATCTCCTCAGGGAAATTCCACAGAGAGGTTTGAGAGCTGACGTTGGTACATATAATATTGTCTTGCAGGGTTTGTTCAGGATGGCAAGGTATCGTTCTGCAAGAGAAGTATTCGTTGAGATGCAAGCTGTTTCCTTAACTCCTGATTTTCATACCTACTGTACAATGTTGGATGGCCTATGCAAATGTGGACATATTGAGGAGGCCCTGCAATTCCTGCAGAAAATGCAATTTGATGGAGTCAAACTTGATATAACTATGTACAACATCATTCTTCATGGATTGTGCAAAAGTGGGAGGTTTCAATGTGCAGGGGATCTTTTCAATAATCTTTCTTTAAAAGGAATGGAACATAACGTGTCAACATATAAAACGATGATTACTAATCTTTGTCTAAAAGGTTTGCTGGATGAAGCTAAAGAGTTTTTTGTGAAGATGTAAGAGAATAGTTGTTCGCCTAATGGGATAACATTTAGTTTTATTGCTCAAGAACTTCTTAGGAGAGGGGAATATAATGATGCACTGAGATTTCTTGAAGAAATGGCTAGAAGAGGATTTAAAATGGACTCATCAACTTTTTCTATTTTAATAGATTTGCTACAAGATAAAGAAAATTATCCTTCTTGTATGGAGATAATTGAGAAGTTTGGACCCAATGAACCGAAGTAGAAATCATAAAAGAGGATCTTTTTGTCAATTGAAACTCTTTGAAAGGTAAGTGTTTTGGACTCAAAAGATTTGGTATTTATTCCCCAAACATTTGTAAATACACACAAAAGGTTTACTTGTTACTAATATAGTCTAACTTCTGTTCTCCTTTAGATCCCTTGTTTCACTCCGATAGTATTATGTCATATCAATGCAGAGGAAATGAATGCATTTTCATGCTATTAAATCTTAAGTAAGTGATAGAGCGGTAATTGAGCACATTTTGCACTATTATTCTGTCCTAATTTTGGCTACTCATGGCGCTAAGAATTGAGAATTTGCTCATATTTGATATTTGTGTAAATTGTAGGTGGTTGGTGATAAAAATAATCTTTTGAAGCAAATTTCCAGAAGACCCTTTATTTCAGGATGTGCCCACGCTAGAAATTGTAGAGGGTTACCCAAAAGCCGGACCCGCGGGCTTGGTAACAGCAGGAGAACCAATTAAGGAACCAGGTCCACGTGGACCAGATGCGTGGGATTAGAACCCTTAGACAAAGCTTGCTCCTGATTTGGCTCCTACTGGCGGCGCTACAAAGAAGAAAACAATCCAGATTCACGAGGAATCACTACCTTAGCTTTAGTTTTCCTTTTTTCGCATCTGTCAAACATCCAAGACTTTTCCCTTGCTTTTTGGCTTTTACATTTTGACTCTTTTGCTTTTGCTTTGGATCTGTACAATTTTCGTTGGCTTTGGCATTGAACTTTCGGATTCAGTACGGACTCCAACGCAGAAACAAGCAAGACTTTTCACTTTTTCTTTCTTCGTTACTTCATCGTTCCAGATTCTTTGATGTTTGCGTGGATGAAATCAATTAAATCGCGCAAGACTGATATGATGAGGAACGGCTAAATTCCCCTTCTACCCAAGGGTTAACGCGAAAGCGCGATTCATAACATCTGTGAGATCTAATCGAATTTTCACTATTTCGTCCAATTTGTTGCTGTTCTTGCGTTTTCTGAATTAATTGTTCATGGGTATTTTATTAAGTGAATATCAACGGCCAGGTATTTGATTTAATTTAATAGCCTACTGTCACGTCAATTAAATTGAATCCGTAATTGTTCGTTTAGTTGACAACTAGTGACAACCACCATAATTGGCTTTATGTTGGGGGAACGCAAGATCTAATTTAAATAAACCCTCTTAGCGTGTTTATTGGTTAGGGTTGGGTTCTTCTAGTTTTAATGCAATTGGATAATTAAATTTCTACGGTCGTACCTAGGGTTGTTTTCTGGTTAGAGAAGCAGTCCATGGTCGTGCCTTGACTGTCAAAAAAGTAAGGAAGAACTGGTTGTCAGAACTTCTTGATAGCTATAACCAACCTAGAGACGGATGAATGAAATATCTTTGCATCAATGATCATTTAATTGGACCGTGCCTGAAAAGTTGATCCTTTGGGTAGAATTTTATTAATTGCTATTTTTAGTAAATTGTACTTGGTAAGTTAGCTTTGAATTTTGTTTATTTTATTTTTATTTTCACCTCATTAATTATCCCCCAATTTATTCTATTGACGTGGAAAGAAACAATTTCCAACCCGTTCCCTGTAGAATCGACTCTACTTGCCATTGTATGCAATTTTAGTATATTTATAGACAATTCTGGTATATCGGATCAAGCAAACTTTTCGGAAACATGGTGAATCAAGTAACCCATTGCACACCTAGGGTCCCTGCTCCAGTACTCGGATTTGTTTTATAATTAATTGTGGTGGTGATTAGGACTTTTTAGTAATTATTATTGTACAGGTTCGGCACCTACCAGTAAGTGAAATAGATAGACTAAGTTCACTCACAGACCCAGCCAAGTTCTTCACAGCCATTCCCAGTTCTGAGACCTCTCTATCTAACCTTTTAAGATTTTCCTTAGAAGCTTTACTTCTAGTTTCTGTCATTTCCTCAGAATCGACTGCTCTAAATACCATTTGTCACAAACTCAAGCTCAATCAATGGTACTTCACTGAAATTCAGCAACGAATAAGAGAAAATGTAAAATTCAAAATAGAGAGGAAAGAGATGATCAGAGAATAAAGGAAGAGTTGAGGGAAACTTGCAGAGAAAGGAATTGATCCATTCACTCACAAGGAATCGGTTTCAATATCAGTAAAATTAATAACAAAAAGTGTAGAGCCTCTTCCTACTAATACTAGTGCCTAAAGTTACTTGTAACTAACTTGCTGACATGGACCGAATTTGAAAAAATCCACTTAATACCCCAAACACAACAAACTACAAAGAAAACGACAAAATACTACTAATTCCCACTTAATTCTGTTAACTAAGCAAAATAACATAGTTTACGTAATAACTCAACATTTTTCTGTTAATTCAACTAGTCTTGTGTGCAGGACAGAATCAACCTCACAGTAAACATCCTATGGCAAATCTGGAAGGCACGAAACAGTATGGTATTCCACTGTGAGAACAAGGAGGCAAAGCAAATTGTTGATAAAAAATAGCAAGAATGGATCGAATATGAAAATGAAACAATTGCAGGTGCAGGAAACAATGCCACTCCAGAAGTTGGCAAGCATCAGCAAGATGGTTGGGAACCACTTAAGGAGGGAGTGATTAAAATAAATACAGATGCAGCAATATCAGCCAAAATGGTAAGAACAAGTTTGAGGATCATAGCTAGGAACTGGGTGGGAAGGATTGTGAAAGTAAAAGGAATATTTTGAACGCAAGAGAGGAGAAGCAAGCAAAGAAGAAGCACTGGCTATTAGAAGTGCTCTAGTAATGGCAAAGAACGCAAGTTGTACTAATATTGAAGTCCAAACAAACTGCAAAGGTGTAGTGGACCAAATTAAGACAGGCAATGTTTAGGACAATAACATAGAAACAGTCCTGGAGGACATTGGTAACCTTAGAAAGGATTTTGAGTGTTGCAAGTTCTCTTTTGTTCCTAGAGCTGGAAATGGGTGTAGCCATATCCTGGCGCAATTCACTGCCAAACTAGTTAAGGATATCGAATGGGAAAATAACTTCCCAACATGGTTAATAGATCGAGCAAGAAAGGATATGAAGGTAGTTACCCTTTTTTGTAATTAGTTATTGTATTATCAAGTGTTAATAGCTATAAAATGTTGACGTTTGTTGGAAAGAAGAAAAAATAACTAGTCTTGTGTCAGATATGAAGATCGAGAGTAGAGCTTTTTCTGTTGTTTCCATTCCTCAATTCCAGAAAGCACCAAGTATCTCAACTAGTACTTTAACATATCTCTCTCCAAACCCTAACCCTATCCCTAATCCTAATTCCCAATTTCCCTAATCCTGATTCTCAATTTCGATTTCATTCTATTTCTGCCGCTGCAATTACTGGTACTACTGCTAGCAATAATGATCACTCTTCTATGAGTTCCAATTTCAGCTATGAATCTGGAAGTTTAAGGGACAATATTAGCGATATTGATAAGCTGGAAAATGCTTTGAGCTTGTACAATCAGATGGTCCCGATGAGGCCTTTGCCTAGAGTTATTCAATTCAATAAACTTCTGGCCCGTATTATTAAGATGAAGCATTATCACTCAGCTATTTCCGTTTTCAGAGACATGCGTGGCAACAAGGGCATTATTCTAGTTGATGATTACACATTGGGCATGGGCATTGACTGTTACTGCCTCGTGGGTCGAGTGGATTTTGGATTTTCTCTATTTGGTGCCCTCTTGAAGCTTGGTTTTTTACCCAATGCTACCACCTTTGGCACATTACTCAAGGGGTTCTTTCGACAAAATATGGTTTTGCAGGCCCAAGAATTTGTTCGAAAAAATGATATATGAAAAACTTTGCGAAATCAATGTGGTCATCCTTGGAAGTGTAATCCATGGGCTTTGTAAGGCGGGAAACACTAGCACTGCAATTAAATTCTTTAGGATAATGGAAAATGGTTAAAATACGAATGTTAAACCCAATGCCATCATATACACGACTATTATTGACAGACTGTGCAAAGATAAAATGGTCGATCAAGCTCTGGCCCTTTTGCATGAGATGATCGAAAAGGGTGTTCTCCCGTGTGTTGTCACCTATAACTGTTTGATTCATGGCCTTTGTAAATTGGGCAAATTAAAAGATGTCAAAATGCTACTGAACTAGATGAGTCATTTTAGTATTCCTCCAAGCCATTTTACTTATTGTATTCTGATTGATGCATTTTCTAGGGAAGGATCCTTGCAAGATGCAGGAGATGTATTTGAGATCATGATTCAGAGAGGTGAAAATTCTGATACAGTTATATATAATGTCCTGATGAATGGATACTGTTTGCAGGGCCAAATGGATAAAGCAAGGAAAATTTTTGACACCGTGGTTAATAGGGGTGTGCATCCAGATATTCTAAGCCACAGTACTCTAATGAATGGGCATTTCAAGAAAAATGAAAATGATAAGGCCATGCATCTCCTCAGGGAAATTCCACAGAGAGGTTTGAGAGCTGACGTTGGTACATATAATATTGTCTTGCAGGGTTTGTTCAGGATGGCAAGGTATCGTTCTGCAAGAGAAGTATTCGTTGAGATGCAAGCTGTTTCCTTAACTCCTGATTTTCATACCTACTGTACAATGTTGGATGGCCTATGCAAATGTGGACATATTGAGGAGGCCCTGCAATTCCTGCAGAAAATGCAATTTGATGGAGTCAAACTTGATATAACTATGTACAACATCATTCTTCATGGATTGTGCAAAAGTGGGAGGTTTCAATGTGCAGGGGATCTTTTCAATAATCTTTCTTTAAAAGGAATGGAACATAACGTGTCAACATATAAAACGATGATTACTAATCTTTGTCTAAAAGGTTTGCTGGATGAAGCTAAAGAGTTTTTTGTGAAGATGTAAGAGAATAGTTGTTCGCCTAATGGGATAACATTTAGTTTTATTGCTCAAGAACTTCTTAGGAGAGGGGAATATAATGATGCACTGAGATTTCTTGAAGAAATGGCTAGAAGAGGATTTAAAATGGACTCATCAACTTTTTCTATTTTAATAGATTTGCTACAAGATAAAGAAAATTATCCTTCTTGTATGGAGATAATTGAGAAGTTTGGACCCAATGAACCGAAGTAGAAATCATAAAAGAGGATCTTTTTGTCAATTGAAACTCTTTGAAAGGTAAGTGTTTTGGACTCAAAAGATTTGGTATTTATTCCCCAAACATTTGTAAATACACACAAAAGGTTTACTTGTTACTAATATAGTCTAACTTCTGTTCTCCTTTAGATCCCTTGTTTCACTCCGATAGTATTATGTCATATCAATGCAGAGGAAATGAATGCATTTTCATGCTATTAAATCTTAAGTAAGTGATAGAGCGGTAATTGAGCACATTTTGCACTATTATTCTGTCCTAATTTTGGCTACTCATGGCGCTAAGAATTGAGAATTTGCTCATATTTGATATTTGTGTAAATTGTAGGTGGTTGGTGATAAAAATAATCTTTTGAAGCAAATTTCCAGAAGACCCTTTATTTCAGGATGTGCCCACGCTAGAAATTGTAGAGGGTTACCCAAAAGCCGGACCCGCGGGCTTGGTAACAGCAGGAGAACCAATTAAGGAACCAGGTCCACGTGGACCAGATGCGTGGGATTAGAACCCTTAGACAAAGCTTGCTCCTGATTTGGCTCCTACTGGCGGCGCTACAAAGAAGAAAACAATCCAGATTCACGAGGAATCACTACCTTAGCTTTAGTTTTCCTTTTTTCGCATCTGTCAAACATCCAAGACTTTTCCCTTGCTTTTTGGCTTTTACATTTTGACTCTTTTGCTTTTGCTTTGGATCTGTACAATTTTCGTTGGCTTTGGCATTGAACTTTCGGATTCAGTACGGACTCCAACGCAGAAACAAGCAAGACTTTTCACTTTTTCTTTCTTCGTTACTTCATCGTTCCAGATTCTTTGATGTTTGCGTGGATGAAATCAATTAAATCGCGCAAGACTGATATGATGAGGAACGGCTAAATTCCCCTTCTACCCAAGGGTTAACGCGAAAGCGCGATTCATAACATCTGTGAGATCTAATCGAATTTTCACTATTTCGTCCAATTTGTTGCTGTTCTTGCGTTTTCTGAATTAATTGTTCATGGGTATTTTATTAAGTGAATATCAACGGCCAGGTATTTGATTTAATTTAATAGCCTACTGTCACGTCAATTAAATTGAATCCGTAATTGTTCGTTTAGTTGACAACTAGTGACAACCACCATAATTGGCTTTATGTTGGGGGAACGCAAGATCTAATTTAAATAAACCCTCTTAGCGTGTTTATTGGTTAGGGTTGGGTTCTTCTAGTTTTAATGCAATTGGATAATTAAATTTCTACGGTCGTACCTAGGGTTGTTTTCTGGTTAGAGAAGCAATCAATGGTCGTGCCTTGACTGTCAAAAAAGTAAGGAAGAACTGGTTGTCAGAACTTCTTGATAGCTATAACCAACCTAGAGACGGATGAATGAAATATCTTTGCATCAATGATCATTTAATTGGACCGTGCCTGAAAAGTTGATCCTTTGGGTAGAATTTTATTAATTGCTATTTTTAGTAAATTGTACTTGGTAAGTTAGCTTTGAATTTTGTTTATTTTATTTTTATTTTCACCTCATTAATTATCCCCCAATTTATTCTATTGACGTGGAAAGA
>NW_020863195.1:0-24699 GCF_003713205.1 Coffea eugenioides | reverse complement strand
CAGCCAAACCTCAACTTTTGAATCAAATGATCATAATACATTCCCCAAATCAACAACCAAGCCAAATAAGACACTCATTGCAAGATCAAATAAGAAAATTCAGGTTGATGACTGCTAAAGACACAAAGGGGCGGCAGAAATTTTATAACGGCCCAAACAAAAATGCAGCAAAACTCTTCTCAATTCTCTGTGATCTTACAACTTCATTAGCCATTCAGTGAGCTTACATTAGATTCCAGAATCATCATAAAACGTTAGCTTAGACATGCAAACCAAGAACTCTAACAAATCCAGATTACACCAATAAGGACCAAAGAGATAGCCTTTCCAACAAGATTGTCAAGCATCTGCTTGGCTCTTCAACTCACGGACAAGATGGGCAAGCTTTTTGAACCAAATAAATGAGAGGAGGGAATGGGAAACAAAAAGGGACCGGTCATGAACAATTAAATGACGTTCATTTCTAGCTAAAATGCAAATTTTTAGATGTCTTAAAAGAACACAAACAGCATGCGATTGATGCAAGACCCATAACAGAGCAAGAACTCAGATTTCATATGAAATGACAATAGACAAACAAAAGGGTGAAAGTTACCTATTCACTGCCGTTGGAGTTGAAGCTTCATCCTGGGTTCGACGACAATAGGGAAACAGCTTCTGATGAGGAAATCTACTGGGGATGTTCAGCCTCCTCCTTGTTTTCTTTCAGTTTGCAGCCGTCCCTCTCTTCCCAGTTTTCTCCTTGGTCGTCCCCGTTTTTTCGTTTGCAGCCCTCTACCCTCAGCTGTTACTCCTAGCCCCTTGTTTCTACCTACAGCCCGTCAACTCTCTCAACCTCTCCCTTTGCCTCCCCGATTCCCTCTCTCGTTTTCTTGGATCTTCTAAGCCCTTTTTCTTCCTATCACCCCTAACCCCAACTCTCTCTTTCAGTTTTTCTCTCGCTGTCCCCACTCTCAATCTCTCAGCTCTCAGTTTTTCTTTTTGCCGTTCTTACTCTCCCCACGATGAAGCTCACTCTGTTGGTTCTCTCCCTAAAGCCCGCAGCCTTTCTTTCTTTTCCCTCTGCTGTTTTTCTTTTCCCTAACCGAGCTCCCCTCTCTTGCGGCTACCTTTCAGCTTTCCTTTTATATCCCATGATAACCCTAAACTTCAAGCCAGCTCTTCTATATTTGCAGCCCAAGGAGCTGCCGAACATTTCTTTGCAAGCTGCGAAAAACGCAGCTTGCTGCCGCGTATCACTCTTTTTTTTTTTTTTTTTTTTTTTTTTTTTTTTTTTAACTTCAACTTAATAAATATAATAATAATAACAAATTGACAAAAACCAGGTAATAATAATGAAAATAATTTAAAAACAACAAAAATGGCCATTTTTCCATCTTTTTCTACATTTTCTTTTTTCTCCTTTTTTTATGATTTTTCATTTCCATTTTTCTTTCAAGAAAGCATTGAATAAAAACCAAAATGACTAAAACATATTTTTGATGTTTTCCTTTTCTTTTTCAAAAAACTCTATGCTAAGCTTAAAAACTAAAAAAACTAAAAACTAAAAACTAAAATCTAAAACTTAAAAGTGATTAAAAACCTAAAATGACAAAATAAAAATAAATAGACAAACTAAAAGGGCAAAATGAATAAAACTAAAATAAAATAACAACTAAAAAATGCAAAACACACAACAATGAACTAAATGCAAGCGATCTAAAATAAAAATCATGAAGTAGATGCCACATACAAATTATTCAAAATTTGGTGTCTACAGTTTGCCCCTCTTTGTCTGAGTTTTGAAAAAACTTGAGACAAAGAAGTGGACACCAAATACTTACCTGTGTTATTGGGCTGCAAAATGATTCCAACGAACAAGAATTCTAAAAAAAACGGGACTGACCCGAACATGAATGTAAAAACGGGATAGACCCGAACAGAAATGTAAAATTGGGATAGACCCACGGGATAGACCCGAACAGAAATTTAAATTAGATGAATTGAAGTGAGATGGAGTGTTGGTGGGATGAAAACACGCACATTAGTGAGATAGGCTCGATGCTAACGGCGGTAGGATGAAAACGCGCACGTTAGTGAGATAGACTCGATGCTAACGGCAGTAGAAATAAAACACGCACGTTAGTGAGATAGACTCGATGCTAACGGCAGTAGAAATAAAACACGCACGTTAGTGAGATAGACTCGATGCTAACGGCGGTAGGATGAAAACACGCACATTAGTGAGATAGACTCGATGCTAACGGCGGTTGAAGTAAAACACGCACGTTAGTGAGATAGACTCGATGCTAACGGCAGTAGGATGAAAACACGCACATTAGTGAGATAGACTCGATGCTAACGGCGGTTGAAGTAAAACACGCACGTTAGTGAGATAAACTCGATGCTAACTGCGGTTGAAGTAAAACACGCACATTAGTGAGATAGACTCGATGCTAACTGCGGTAGATGAAAACACGCACTTAGTGAGATAGACATCGATGCTAACGGCGGTTGAAGTAAACACGCACATTAGTGAGATAGACTCGATGCTAACGGCGGTTGAAATGAAAACACGCACGTTAGTGAGATAGACTCGATGCTAACGGCGGTAGGATGAAACACGCACATTAGTGAGATAGACTCGATGCTAACGGCGGTTGAAATGAAAACACGCACGTTAGTGAGATAGACTCGATGCTAACGACGGTAGAACGGAAGCGCACACGTTAGTGAGATAGACTCGATGCTAACGGCGGTAGAATGAAAACACGCACGTTAGTGAGATAGACTCGATGCTAACGGCGGTTGAAATAAAACACGCACGTTAGTGAGATAGACTCGATGCTAACGGCGGTTGAATTAAAACCAATCCCAACATGACTTTTGTGAAGTTGGCGGCACAAAATCCAGGCCCAACGTGATCTTTGTGAAGTTAGCGGCACAAAATCCAGGCCCAACGTGATCTGGTGAATGGTCAGCAGGATAAGACCCAATCCTGCCATCCAATTGGTCAAGAAATTGGATTTGATCTGTCAAGATATAAGAAATTAAATTTTGATTTTCCAAGAAACAAAAATTTGAACTTGATTTTCGATTTTTGACTTTTGAATTTTTCTGATTTTTCGAGAGAATTTTTTCAAAAATAATTTGCCCCAGTGTAGGGCCCTTTTCCCTTCTTTCTTTCCTTTCTTCGGCATCGGCCTTCCACATCGCCAGATGCTTTTCGTCGACTTCAACTGTGAATACCTGCACAGGGGGCTTACATGCACTCAAATTTTCAAGAAAAAGGCAGCGTGATTGATTTGAAAGTCTTGCTTGAGTCTTTGACGAAATCCTCAAATGGACTATAAAAAATTTGCCCCAGTGTGGGCTTATTTTGTGAAATCTTGCGAATAAAAATTTTGCCCCAGTATGGGCCCATTTGATTGCAAACAATTGGTTTGGATGACTTTCCATTTATGCGAACACTATAAGAAAGAAAATTTCATGATGAATTTCTCAAAATAATGCCAAATTACAAAGGATTTCTTCCTTACCTTAGCATCGAAGCTTTGGGTAATGGCGTTATTTCTGATTTGGAAATGGGAGGTCAATATTTGTCTTATTCATGTGCTCAGATGGTATGTAACCCTTTCTATACCACACATCTTGGTGAAAGCAAAGAGTTTATCATCCTTATTTCTTAAGAAAACGTAGTCCACATACGAGCTTTATAGGCTTGCAATAACACGGATGGAAACGATAGCTAAAACATGAAAAAACTGGTTGTTCCCTTATGATCACAAATGATTGATGGATTTCTTACGAGCATAGTCGTCACTTTGGATTGTCATGAAGGAATAAGTCAACGATGGACTTTATGAGCTTGTAATGTGGCTTGAAAACGATAGCTAAAAAATAAAACTTTCAAGGACATTACACCACAGATCGCATTTTTCAACATTGCCTTCATCTGGACTCCAGATTCTTGGACTTTGTTTGACTTTTTATCATCACCCAACAGGGTCTTTCAACATCAAATCTTTTTGCATCTTTCTTTTGCATTCATTTCGCTCGTTTTTCTTTTCTTTCTCCCTCTTTTCAGAAATACCTTCTCGGGGTTTCATATGAAGAGCAGTGTCAACCTCACGCCAAATCAATTCAGAAATACAGCTAAAATTTTCGACATCAGAAATTTTCTTAACAGGGCCATTGCTAAGAACAGAAGTCAGGGCTTTCGGCTTTTGTAATGGGGTCAGGTGGGGTGCTTAGAAAAGTTACGGCTTGAAAACGGATTTCAAAGTGGTTTGAAAAATCCGAGATCGCATTGTTGCGCCAACCCTATTTCAAGGTTAAATCAAAATCTGCCTCAGTTTTTGCTCAATTGAGGCTTTTCACTTTCATTTTTCCTTTTCCTTTTGACTTTTCGGCCTTTTTGCCATTCTTTGAAATTTCACAAAATTTGCCCCAGTTTACTTTTGAACTGAGGTTCTCTTTTCTTCTTTTGCCTTTTGATTTTGTGGGTTTTCACTTTTTCGCTTCTTGAAATTTTCTTTTTCAACCCAACTTGCCCCAGTGTGGGGTTTGCGATTCTCAGGGGGGTGCCAAATGAAGTATTTTATTCTGAAGGCTCAAAAGGGATAACTAGGGATAGAATGTTTGATTGGAAAAGAAGATGGCCTGACTTGTATTCCGTTCCTTACAATAACTCTGAAAGGAAATTTTCATTAATGGGAAATTTTTGGCATGTATCTGAATTAACTGATTGGGGAAGACCCTTGTTCATCCATATTTGTGAAACATAGGTGATTCACATGGACAACAACCCTTCCTTTTCTTTTTCAAACTTGGAACCCAAGTGGAATCAAATTTCCCCAATTTGCAATTCCCTCCTTATTCTAGCATTTTTGCTTTTTCCCTTTTTTCCTTTGTCTTTTTTTTGTTTTTTTTTTTCAATTTCCCTCCCCAATGTGGGGTACGACCATGAGTGCATTAGAAAAGAACCACCAATTTTAGCTCAAATAAGGATGCAAGGGATGATCAGTGTTTAGGTTGTAGAAACGATGGCCAAAGCATCATTCTTACACCTCATGACAACCAAAGTAACGAAACGGTTATTGAAAATCCATTCCCCTATTTGATATTTGAAAATTTTCCAATATAGGGTAGTGATCATTAGGGCTCTTATCTGAAACGAAATTATTCTTTTCATAGGCTCAAATGGGAGAGCAAGTGATAAAAATCTGTATAGATAGTGAAACAAATGCTCAAAGTATCATTCCAAATTTTCAAAACAAACAAGAATAATGCACATTTTTACTTTCACTTAGATGTGAATTGAATCCGGTTAAACCAATGGGGATTTTTCCAAGCAAAGAATGTCCCAATTTGCAATTTATCAATCAATGTGACTGATTTTATTTTGAGGTTAAATGAAGGAAAAAAGATATCTCATTGGGCCTTCTGAATGACCTCTTTTAATTCTGAACACTCTTATTGTGAATTTTCAGGTCGGAGGTTGAAAAAATCCCAATTTAGTCTTATTTCTTAAAATTCATCATGAAATCTCCAATGAATAAGAATAAAGAATGAAATGTACATAAATATACACAAAGCAATGATTGTCCAAAAAGTTTATTGCTGAAAAAGTTTGAAACAAATTTTCTCATTCAATTACGATACAAGTGAGAAGAGAGAAACTTGTAAAGAGCTCCACATATACACTTTTTGTCTCCTTTTCAAATATACAAAATTTCCCTTTGGAAAACAATTACAACATCTCTCAGAGGGTTTTCATCGTAGGATCCACCCAAGAATCAAATAACACTTGTAATCTTCAAACTTTATTGGATTAAAATTATCATCAGATATAGAAGAACATTTTCGTCTTATTGAAATATTTTTATGAATGCAGGGGAGGGGGGAAACAAAAGAAAAATACCCCGAGTTAGTAGGCAAAACTGCAAAATTGGTATGCATGTCCTATGGGAGAACCCTTTTATGCCAAGGGTAGGCCTAGCATGAAAATGCAATCCTCCAGAGCAGGCACTATACAATACCTGATGGATCCAATCAGCTCATGGAGTGAAAAATAATTTTGAAAGAATTTGGTCAATTGGGGTGACGAGAGATTTGTCAAAATGAGGACAACGTCCGAATAGATTGATCACCTTTGATTTGCAAAACGCATGGGTTTGACCTTGACGAACTCCTATCGAAGAGATTGGAATTCGTTGATAAAATTTCTCAGTGAATTACGGGTCAAAAACCCTAATTGATCAAGTGATTGGATGCAATGGACGGTTTTCTTCAAAATTGACTAGATTTCCCAATTTGGAATTCGACATTGAAATCCTAATTGGTCAAATGAAATTGACAATTTATTAAAAATCGACCGGATTACCCCAAAAAGGGAAACGAGTCAAATGAATTGAATGGAATTTAATTTATCCAAAATTAATCAGATCACCCTAAAAAGGGTAAATTGATCAAATAGATTGAACGAAACTTGATTTATTTAAAATCGGCTCGATTGCCCTAAAAACGGGTAAATTGGCCAAATGAATGATTTATTCAAAAGTCGGCCGAATGACCCTAAAAAGGGTAAATCGGTCAAATGAATTGACGATTTATTCAAAATCGATCGGATGACCCTAAAAAGGGTAAATTGGTCAAATGAATTGACGATTTATTCAAAATCGATCAGATGACCCTAAAAAGGGTAAATTGGTCAAATGAATTGACGATTTATTCAAAATCGATCGGATGACCCTAAAAAGGGTAAATTGGTCAAATGAATTGACGATTTATTCAAAATCGATCAGATGACCCTAAAAAGGGTAAATTGGTCAAATGAATTGATGATTTATTCAAAATCGATCAGATGACCCTAAAAAGGGTAAATTGGTCAAATGAATTGATGATTTATTGAATGAATTGGCAAAAATGGATTGGTTGAATTGTCCGGCCAATGATTATTTCAAAATTATTGAGGTGCATTAGTCTATGACCTTCTAAAAATCAAATTTTGGCCTCAATTTATTTATCGTCTCAATAGGAGGAATCATTTGTGAATTTCTTCAAATTAATGTCCTTCACGCAAGGGATTTTTACCAATTTTGATAAAATGGCCAAAAAGTGATTATTAGATGCTCATATTCCAAAGATCACTCTATGAAAACGATCGGATCCTACCTTACCTTGTGCACTACCCCTTTGGATGGTACAAAAATGTAAACGTGCAAGTCTCACTGGATTAAGTATCCGAGACACAATGTGGCTTATTCCTAAACACGGGATTCCCTAAATGGCATTCCCTTTCTAAGGCTTATGCATGATGCCATTCTTATCAAAGCAGGGAAAAATGTGATTTGAAATGAGACGTGACCTAAGGAGCCCTTTATTTGCCAGGGTAAGCCTAAAATGGTATGACATTAATTTATGAACAAGATATATCACAATTTTCACACGTGCAATAGCCTATCTACAAGGGTAGGTTTCTAAAAAGTCATGCCAGACCTCTTATTTGCTAGGGTTTGTGAATGCAATTGGGACACAAAACCAAGAAAAGTTAGCTCAGTCCGATAAATACACATAACACATTGTAGCAACGAAATCAACACAAGGACATAAAGCAATAAAAAGAAGAAAGGGGTTGGACCCCTCCCCTCGTGAATAGTGTCCCTAATAGGGTAAGGTTGACTCTACCCTAGGCAAGCTAAAATGGATGCATGAGGTTAGGGTTCACTAATGCATCTAGACTCGATAAGTCATAGGTCCCCGAGCCTTCAGACTTGGAAACCAAGGGTCATCACTCCCAAGGTTCCTTGTCGGTGGCTCGAGCGATTTCCCAGACGTTGCTACGCACACGTCGTGTTACGGCTACCCGTCTGGGCGAATCTAAAAAAAATCCTCAACCTTCGACTAAAAACTAATAGGTTATCAACCTAAAGTTTAAAGCGGAAGATCGAGTGACCCCTCGGATCATGCTACGCATACGTCGTGATACGATCACATGTCCAAGTGGGTCGCCTAAAATCCTAATAGGGTGGAGTGGCGTGACAAGCCACTAAAAGAAAAATAATGAGGGGTAAAAATAATTAAAGCGTATGCGCGTATGCTAGTGCTCGTTTGGAGGGGAGGGATCAAGAACCAACGCGAGGCTCTAGGGTACATCCCCCACCCAAATGCAATGCAAAGCGCGAGATAAAACGAGTAAAATATACATCCAAACAACCAATCATACATACGTGAGTGGGGAGTAGTTTGGTACGTGCGCGAGGCAAAAAGTCCTAAAAGGAAAAATGCAACCCTAATATCCAAATGCTACGCATAAAAAGGGTAGAAAAGGGAAAAGAATGGCCAAATCAAATGCTCGGACCCACTTAGGAAGTCCCCAGTGGAGTCGCCAACTGTCGCGCCCCACTTTTTGAATGAATGTGTTTGTGATGGGTGTGGTGTGTGTAGTGTGGTGTGAACGTGTGCAAAATGAAAATAAAGGCCATGGGACTTGATAAAGCGACGGTTTGGCCATATAAAGTTCAAAAAGGGTTTTTTGGAAAATGGAGTCGCCACTTGGTATAGAGTTAGGGTGTACCAAGTCACCCAAAAATGATTTTTGTTTTTGAATGAAAAAAGTAAATAAACCCTTTTAGAGAACTTTTGGGTCTACGTAACCAAAAGAGGGATCGGGGGTCACATTTGACGAAGGGGAAGGCAAGGATAAAAATCCAAGGCACCCCTTCGACCTAGCCAAGGCTAGTTGCGTGACTTAAACCATTTTCTCCTAATTTTTCTACCCAAGGTATGTATCGCATGTTGGATATGACTACGTGAATGCAAAAACCTAGACCTAGGGGACATGGGGGAAATTTCTCTTCAAAGGGTGAGTGGTGCCAATCACATTAATTGTGAAGCCCAATAATGATCCTTTGGAGAGGTCACACGTAATCCTAAATGACGTAAAAAATGAGTGGAATGCATGCCATGTGAAAGTGTGAGTTTGTGTGAAGTGAGAAAAATGATAAAAGTAAGATATAAGTGGAGGTGTGCAAATGTCTTTGAATGCAAATATATATATACTCCAAATGCAAGTGGGCAAAAATGCATGTATGCAATTTAAAGAAAAGTGCGAAAGTGTCGGTGTGCAAATGAAGATGAAAGTACTCGTGTGCGAGTGAAGATAAAAGTGTTTGTGTGCAAGTGAAGATAAAAAAGTGTTCGTGTGCAAGTGAAAGTGATAAAAAGGTGCATGTGTGCAAATGAGACAAAAGTGAAAGTGTGATGATAGAGTGGATTGAGAATGCATGAGCCTAGGGAATTCATGCATATTGGGTACGGGGAGACCTAAATCGTGACTCAATTTGCCCTTTTATAGAGAGGATACAAGCGTGCTAAGGCTTTAGAAAAAGCCACACTCGTCTATATCCCATATTTAAGGGGACTCTCCAGGCAAATGAACCCTATAACTAGTATGAGATGCAAAAATCCTAAAATGAGGGGAAAAGGGGTTCGAGGAGTATGCCAAATGATAAAACTAAGAAAAATGCATGACATGTAGTGGACATGCAAATATGCACTAACAAAAGGGGATGGCCTATTGGGTCTAGCGTTGGACTAGCCCATTCTATGAATTCCGACTAGCATTGGACTAGCGGAAACGTACATTCATCCATCACATTCATTCATGGCTATGGAAAGCGAGTAGACATGCCAAACACTCATAAACACATAGCACATAACATTTAGCATGCTCGACTAGATGCAAGGCCCTAACAAAGCAAATTAACACATAGCAACTAAGCATGCAAGACACATAAAGCAATTAAAGCCCTAACTATTACATTTGCTAGCTAGGCACATGTCTTCAACAGGTCCTCATCGAATGCGCCTCCAAGCCCTATCTATTACAAGCCAAGAGGTGTACACATACCCCATAATAAGACTTCAAAAGGGGGAAAGGGAAAATGGACAAGAAAGCTCGCCAAGCCCTATCTATTACAAGCCAAGAGGTGTACACATACCCCATAAAAACTTAAATAAAAGTAAAAGTAAGTAAATGCATGCAAGGAGGTAGGGAAAGCGAAGTAGACAGGCATATTCACATAACACATAAGGTCACATAGGAGAAATGAAAATCAAGGAGATAGAGGTTACCTCCCTTGCAATTGGGCCCCAATGAAGTGAACTTACTTATTTATCCTCCAAAATAAAAGAAATGGTCAAGGTACCAATTTATTTGGGAAAAATTAAAAGAAATGTGCAAAACAAGCTCACTTGGTCATAAAGCCCCTAAAGTCATGACTTAAATGCAATTGACAAAGCATGGTAGTTAATTGAAGCAAAACAAGCAATGAAGTTGCAAAAAATTAAAGTGCCAAGGACCAAATTGAGGAAATCATTCAATTGATTGGGCCATAGTAGGACAAGGGGAGACTTGGGGGGTCAAAGTGCAATTTTCAGGAGCATTTACATGCAAGCTCATGCGATTTACGTAGGAAATGCTTCTGCTACACTTCTTGTTAAACCATCATCAACCGAAAGAAAAACAGCACACATAACTTGCTTTCAAGTTCAGTTCTCAAACCCAAATATGAAAGCTTTAAACTAGCAGCAAACTACGTAATCCCCATAATCCAATCAAATAGGAAACTTAAAAAAACCATGCAAGATCATGAAAAAAGTGGGCAAAACATTTGAAGAATGAAACTGCTGTAACTTTCTTAGCTTCACATTCCAAGACCAGATTTCAGATTCAAGCAACCTTAACCAAAATTTCCTTGATCTAACACCTAAACTTTGAACTAAACAAACAAGACATGAATTTGACATCTAAACAAACAAGAAACATAGGGGAACTGGTGCAAAAGGTCACGGAAAAACTCAAGCATGCTGCAAACTCACGGTTGCATAGTCTCATTCAATTTCCTATCCATTTGGCCGAATCTATATTCATGCAAATAAACCAAGTATCTCCACTTGAATCAAAATGCAGAGATTTGAAGCAAAAGTAGGAGTAAGATCAAACAGGTTTTAAACTCAAAATGCAACAAAAATGATTTGAGGAACAAGATTTTTCTGCAATTTTCACATGCCGCGGCTTTTCTTTCCACTTCATGATGCTGGCCAGATTTTGATTCAAATACATGGCTTTGATCAGATGTTTTTCAATCCAACATTACAACCTTAAGCTAAGCAACAAATTACACAATGATCACAATCCAAATGACCAGAAAAAATAGAAATGTATCGTCCCAAAGTTCTGAAAAATAAATGCAGAAATGGTTTTGGTAACCAGATTTTTTCTTTCCATCGTGCAGACCAAGTTTGGTTCATAGACAAGGCTTTGATTAAATATTTCCAACCCAACATCCTCACTTTAACTCACAACAAGCTACTGAACTCTAACTCCAAACCAACAAGAACAAACAAAAGGCTAATGGACTACCGAAAATCTGACAGACAATCATGTAGAATAGCTAGCAATCTGAAATCCATTGTCCAGCTCAAGTATTGCACGGCATTCATCATCTACAAATCCACTCGCACACATCTTTAAACATGAATCTATCTACTGACCATTCCAATCGAAAACAACGAAGAAAATGCAGCAAAAGAAAACAGCAAAAGACACAAGCTTTAATCAGTTTCTGCAAATATTTCAATCCAAACCAAATCTACTCATGCGAAGAAGGAAAAGAAAACCCAGTCAAGCTGCACAACAGCCCATCCCCAATCACATAACTCTCATAACTTCACCCCAAATCCAGTAAACCTGACCGTGCTGCCAATCCCAGAAGTGCAGAAAAGAAAAGCAAAACTCACGGCAAAACAAAACCAGCATCGCAGCAAAGCTTCAACATTTCAGACATGATTTTATAATCTATGGGCAGAAGACAAGTGAAAGGCATTACCTTTATCCTTTTCAAAAGGAAAAAATAGAATCTTGGATGATGAACAAAGTGTTGCTCAGCCCGAAAAGCTTTATCTTCCTCGGCTGTCAATGTTCTTCTTCTGGTTCGCAGTACTCGTATTTCTTGATGAATCGAAGATGATGATGGTGACGTTGGGACTCCTCCTCCTTGCTGCGCCGCCCCTCTCTAGTTCTCCCTTGGCTCTCCAACCTCGCGGCCCTCAACTCTCTCGAAGCTCTCAAACTCTCAGCCGCCCAGTCCTCTCTTTGTTTTCTTTCAAAAACCCTCAGCCCGTCGGACTTTTTTAGTTTGTAGCCGTCAACCTCTCACAACTTCCTTTTTCGGCTGCTGTTCTTTTCCTAACTCTCTCCCGTTCACCTCTCCTCTCTTGCTTTTTAGTTTTTTTCTTCCGTTCGCTCCTCTCCAAAACCCCCCTGCGGCTGCCTCCTTTCTTGCTATTTATACCAGGAACCCCCCTCCTAAAACCCTTAGCACTCTTCTATATTTACAGCCCAAGGGGCTGCCCGAAGTCCTCCCTTGCAAACTGCAAAAACGCAGCTTGCAAGTCGCGTTTCTCTTTTTTCTTTTTTTTTTTTTTTTTTTTTTAAACTTTCAACTTAATAAGTACAGAATTGATAAAATATAAATAATAATAATAACAAATTGCCAAAAACCAGGTAATAATAATAATAATAATAATGAAAATAATTTAAAAACTAAACAACTAAAACCAACAAAAATGGCCATTTTTCCATCTTTTTTGTTTCATTTTTCATTTTTCATATTTTTCATTTTTTTTTCTTTCAAGAAAGCATTGAATTTAAATTACAAACGACTAAATCATATTTTTTTGAATGCTTTTCTTTTCTCTTTTTTTTCTTTTTCAACAAATTCTATGATAAAAGTTAAAAATAAAAATAAAACTGGAAACTAAAAACTAAAAATGAACACAACAACTAAAAACTAAAAATGAAATTTCACCAAAAATTTGGTGTCTACAGTGCTGATCTGCGGCATAAACTTGTGTTGATACTTTTGTTCGGTTTCCTCTTTCATGAATTTGTTTCAGTTTGGTTCCTTCCACTTGTTGAGTACTACCCTCTCGTGGCTGTTTCTTCGGGCAATTGCTAAGTTGATGATTGCTACTCCTACAAATCAAACATTTTCCCCCTTTTCGCCAGCAATCATTCTCAGTGTGATTTGCCTTTCCACAGTATCCACAGGCCAATCGAGGAACTACTGTTGGATCTTCTCGAGAAATGTCCTTTGATCCGATCTGACTTCCTTTCATGGACCTTTCATCGACTGCTCTTAATGTCCAAGGTGGGCGAGGGGAATGGTTCACTTTTTGCACTTTGGAGAGCAGTATCTTTTCTCCAGATTCCTCAGGTATACTGCTGGATGTATCTCTTTTCCGCGTTTGAAAGGCTTTTACTTGGGCTTTCACATCCTCAATTCTTTGGGCCTTCTCAAGAGCCTCTGTAAACGTATTAACTTGAACTGCCGCTAATGCCTCCTGGATTTCCAAATTTAGTCCTTGTATAAATCGTCTTATTCTCCGTCGCTCCGTAACCACCAATTCGGAAGCGAATTTAGACAGTCTAGTAAATTTGGTCTCATATTCGGCCACACTTAGGGTTCCCTGACACAACCCAATAAATTCGTCCTCTCTCCTTTCTTGGGCTAAAGGTGGGAGATACTTTTCGTTAAATTCCCTTACAAAGTGCGCGCATGTCCATACTGTCTGTTCTCTTTCCCACTTGGCCTTAATTACATTCCACCACGCACGGGCTGGTCCTTCGAATTGAAATACAGCAAAATTTACTTGTCTTTGCTCCGTGTAATTCAAAGCCGCGAAGATATTAATCATTGCCTCCAATCACTGCTCAGCTATATCCGGATCAGGCCCTCCTTGAAATTTCGGAGGTAGAAACTTTTGGAACCTCTCAAGAGCCTTATCCTCTCCGATCTCAGGATTCCGGGGTTGATTAACTGGCATTTGACCCTGTTGATCTACCAGTCATGCCAGGATATTTGTCATTTGTTGCATCGCCGTCGCCATTTGATCTCAAGCCTCAACCCTCGGTCCCTGTTCTTGCTCGACCACTTTTTCTCTTTCTTCTCTCGGTTCTTGAGCTTGCCTAACTCCACGGCCACGACTAGCTCCACGTCCACGACTACGTCTCCCGTCCATATATATGTTTTCCCTCTCTCTTTTCTTTTCTTTTTCCCCGAAAGGTAATTTAGTAAATAAACACAGTAAATTGACTACAGTAACAAATTCTAGCATTCCAAATACACAAATAAACATATACGCACATAACACGCCATATCAAGAAGACGGATAAGCAAATACACAAATACATATCAAGTTGGACAGATAACCATGTACACACAGGTATACTAACGTCATGTAGTAACAATATACAGGTAAATCAAAAGGAAAAGGTGAAGTCGTCCCAGTATCAGCCCGTCCGGTCTCTCACGTCACTTACTATCCAAACTAGATGTCCTTGACCTCTTGTGCTCATTCTAGTCAGACAAAGCCTGTTCATGTTCCCAAAATGCAAGTCTCTAGTACTTAGCAGCACCGCAACTCTAGAGTACTCAGGCACGAGAATTCGAAATAAGATAATTCACATCTCGAGCTGCAGTCCCAAGAGTAAACTATCTACAATCGAAATTCCTACCTGACATACCTATCTATGGTCCTCATGTGACGCCCCGAAAGAATGAGTGCGAGAACCCGAAAATTTTCTAAGTTTCTAGGGTTTATTGTATTGTTCGCCCGCCTTTTCGACATTTTCTTTATTAGAAAATTCCCCAAATAATTTTATTGAGTAAATATAGTTTTTAGATGATTTTTCTAGTATCAGTTAGTTTTTGAGAAATTAAGAACATATATCGGACGTGGGACCCACTAGTGCGGAAAGTTCGGTAAAATTCGGCCAGTTAGGTTAAGTTTTAGATACCGGATTTATTTTACCAGGTGCTAAGAGATAATTAGAGATTGTTATATGGATGAGAGTGGAGAGACAAAAAGATAAGTTTTAAACCTAAAGGTGACAAGTGTCACCATCCAATTCACTCTTGACTTTGACCATTTAACTTTACCTTTACCTTTACCAAATAAATACCACAAATTGGCCAAAACATCCTCTTATTTTCTCCTCTCTTGGCCGAATTTCTTGGAGAGCAAAAGAAAGAAAACCTTCCAATTTTTGCCTTCATTTCTTGCTCAATCTTGGGATTCAACCGTTAAAATTCCAAATTCCTCCATAAAAGTCACATGCTTAGGAAGATTGAAGGTAGTGGTGGAGTGATTAGAGAAGGCAAAGGACTAAACCATCACCTTTCTTGATATTTCAAGGTATCATGTCTAGCAATCCTTTCTTTGTTCTTGATGATGTTAAATTAGTGACTTGTGGTGGCTAAAGAGATGTTTTAGTGGAAGCTTTCATGATTTTGGTTGAGATTGATGACTTTTTCTATTTACTCATGATTTTTCTGTTTTAATATGATTCATATGGTGTGGCTATGTATGATGATTGGAAATGATATAGAATGAAGCTAGAAGGTGTATTTGGCGGTTAATTGCAAGAAATTTCTGTTTTGGAAGGAAAATTGGAAAACTAGGGTTTATGTTCTTACATTCTGCCCGGTTTTGTAGCTCATATTTAGAGGCCGAATTGGCCTTGGGTTAAAACATGAAAGTTATAGAAAATGATATTTTAGAGGTTCCTACAAAATTTCAGGTCAATCGGAGCAGCGTACCTTGTGAAAAGACGGAATTACCCTTGCTGCCCTGTTTCTACCCGAATTTGAGAATTGCTTCTGTAATGGGTTATTTTGGTTGGGAATGCTTCGGAATTGGTTGTTGAGGTATTCTGATGAATTGTATCCCTGTTTCTTAGCTTTCGTATGGCTTTGGAATTACTGGATTTGGACTTAGGTAGCCTGATTTATGATGTTTACACCAGAATGCGATTTGTGAATCTGTTTTTGCGGTTCTGGTGTGTAGTAGATTGCATTTTTGACCTGGTTACACTCGAAACTGGACAGAGTTGCCTTCTTCAATATTGTAGCCCTATCTCCTAGCTTCGAAATGGTGTATCTTGTACCTCCATCCGATAATCGTAGTGCCAATGGTGCCAAAACCGCAAAATGATGTCAAAAACTATTTTTCTGGTTTTGAGCTTAACTTTCATTTCCGGACTTTTCCCTAGCTTGACTTGTACTTGTACTACTGGGAGCTTGCTGAATGGCTATTGAATGAACTTATTGTTGTGTGTGTACCTTTGGGTTTGAATGAAAAAAATCATGAAGCCATGATGGCTGGAAAAGTTAGCAAATTTAGTGGAAGTGCTGTCCGAGCTTTGAAAGGACTTGATTGCATTGAGTTTGTGATCTAAGACTTGGATTTGAGCAAGGCAATGATATATGATGGATGGTTTCTGAGCCGTGGAGGTGAGTGACCCCAAACTGTTTCCAAAGCTACTTATGAACTGTTTCTTGCAATATTTACTCGACTGCATCTCATGCGTGCTTGCATGTGAATTCATGATATGACTTTGGCTTCAATGAGTTCTTGGGGAGTCTTGTGCTGGACACCAACGTCTCCACCTCTGTTTATTTGGAGCAAATGGCTCCGGAGCTCAAAAAGGGGCTCCCTCTTACTATTTACTGTTACTGGATCTTTTGAGCGTTGGGTGTGTAAGTGCAATGATTTCACTGGCTCACGAGAGCAATAAACGTACATTTGAACTCGGAATCATGACATCATTGAAATACGTTACTGTGAAATATATTGGATGACTGCTTTTACTGGTTACTCACTGAGCTCCTAGCTCACCCCAAAAATATTTTATTCCCCTCCATAGGGCTCATGGTGAAGGAAGGCTTGTAGTACTTATTCCCGTAACTGGATGTCATATATCTTGTACCGTTTGGATTTGGAATCATTTTATGTATAGTTGGGAATTGTTTTCAAACTTGAATGGATGTACGTGTACCTTCCACGCTTGGGAATTAGTTTCCGCTTCGCTTATGACATGTAATTATTGGAGAATTTGATGTAGTATTTGAGATTTATCTTGTAATTTATTTGAGACTGTAGTGATCGACTGAGTCCCGGCGAGACCTGGGCAGGCGGCCTGCCTAACCCTCTGGTTCGCCTTAGGGGGAGGTGGGGCTGTCACACCTCAGATACCATGAGAAAGATTTAAGGCCTATAACATTCGCAATTCATAGCTTCACTTAGTCCCTCATACTTATTCACCACTTTGTCCAGGGTCACTCCGCGCAAAGACCACGCGAAGCAGCTATAAGTTTTATCCCTCAATCGCTTAACTTTCAGGTCAAATCGAATCCCACAGTCCGGCATCCTAAACTTCAAGCCTAGGATACACTACAGAGATCTGAAGCCTAAGCTCTGATACCACCTGTGACGGCCCCACCTCCCCCTAAGGTGAACCAAAGGGTTCGGCGTGTCGCCTGCCCAACTCTCGCCGGGACTCAGTCGTTCACCACAGTCCTCACTTAAAATTGGAATAAATCATGAGAATAAATAGGGCAGCGATCCAAACTTAAAGCGGAACTTATATACATTGCCATCCCAAAAGGGAGTATAAAGATCGAATATACAAAGGTTCTCAATCTTTCATACGTCCAGCCCGTGCCAAGCACTAGGGCGAGAACTATTACAAAGAATAAAAGAAGTAGACTAGGCTAGTCTATGCTCTCATCCTACTCGCCGTCCCCTGTTAAGGAAAACAAAACTAAAGGGGTGAGCTAAAAGCTCAGTGAGGTTCCGAACACATAGTCAGATAGTCAATTCAATACGTTAAACATGGAGTATCAATAATTCAAGAAATTTTTACAATGGAAAGCGATAGTAACACATTCATTAAAAGGATACGAGCTCACATGGAGCTATTCGTTCGTTCGTTCGTTCCCCTGACATTTTCCCTTATTCCTCCAATTATTTGAAAATTTCCTTTTTGAGAAGTAAAACCCTCGTGCCTTCGTTCGTTCATTCATCCCCATCCGGACGTTGACCGGACTCCACCCATCCGGACGTTGGCCGGACTCCACCCATCCGGACGTGGCCGGACTACAAGGTAATACTCGAGTATACCAAATGGTCACCATATCGCCCGACCGAGTCCGCTACTGGCTCGAGTCGATCGGTAACGAAGGGCAGGGCCCAATTCAGCCAAAAGGCTTACATCATGCGCAACTAATGTTTCAATCGTTAAATCATTGAAAATTTCACATTTCATTTAGGTCGAGCGCGATAAAGTACACGCTCGCCTAGAAAATTCGTTTTGGAAATCATTGAAAACACTTAACACATCATCAAACAACAACAACAAGTCATGAAGTCATGGAGAATATAACAAACAAGAAACACTCACCTATGTACGCAAAAAACGGGTAAAATATCCTTCCGGATATTATCCTCAGTCACCGAGAAACCTAAATTAAACGAGAAAGAATATTACAGATCATCTCGCACAACAATTAGGTGCAATCAAAGAAACTCGACAATTATTGAGTAGAACGTACAAAAAGACTTTAAAGTGAAACGAGGACATTTGGACCCGTGGACAAAAATAACTAGGGTTTCATAGACCAAACGTAAGTATACCAGTTCAAATCAGGTCAAATAGAAACTTAGTCCTTGAGCGAAAATTTGGACAGCATGCCCTTTGTGTTTACCTAATTTTCCAGCCATTTTGGCTTCATTATATTTCTCATTCAAGCCCAAGTTCATACACAACACAAATGCATTCAATAGCCGTTACATAGGCTCAAGACAATACAAGAACATAAATCAACTAATAACAAATGCGGAAATGAAGTTTACAAAAGATAGATTTGACGGGTTTTTTTCCGGAAAGAGCATATCTGAGGCTACGCTTATCGGATTGGTGTGAAACATATACCGTTTCGAAGTTAAGACGAAGGTCTACAACTTTGATGAAGGTCACTTAGTCAAATTTCCAGTGTAACCTGGTCAAATTCGCAATTTACAGAGCCAACTTCCAACTATACGGCTAATTAACCGCACTGCACTAGAATGGTCATATCTCAGGCTACCAATGTCCGTTTATGGTATTCTTGTAGGTGTTGAAAAGCTAAGACAGAGTACTAAAACTTTCATGTTTTGGCAAATGGCTAAATCAGCACGGATCCTTGTGAATAAACATGATAAATTGGATGAACTGACTAAAACTGAACACTGGAAACATCCTAAAATAGTGAGATATTTTGGTCTTTTCACAAGCTACATTGCTCCGATTGAGTTGAAATTTTGTAGACACCTATAAAATACCATTCTCTACAACTTTCATGTTTTATACAAAGCCTAATTCGGCCTCTAACATGATGCAATAAAACCGGACAGAATAGAGCTGAAATTTTCCAGAAATCTGGAATTTTTTATTCCAATGATAACTTTCTTCATTTCTTGCTTCACTTGCTACCAAAACCCCCTATACAATCTTGGATACAACATATATTAACCATACATCAAGTTTGACAGCAATTCATCAAACGCTAATTCATGTATCCACAAGGAAAAACAACACCCAAGACATGATAACAACCATTATTCACCACAAATTTGAGATGCTAAGCTAATTTAAACAAGATTAAGAGTAAAAATTGGGGAAATCATCATCCTTACCTTGCTTAGTCTACCAAGAGCAACCCTAGCTTTCCCCTTCAAAAATTCACCAACACCTCACTAAATCAACACTCAAAGATAACTTTAATCGGTTTACTTTCTTTGTTTCCTCACTTTGTAGCTCAAATTCAAGATGAAGGAAGATGGGTTTTGCTCTCTCTTTTCCCCTCTCTAGTCTCAGCCACCAGCAGAAATAATGAAGAAGAAAGGGACAAATTGGGGATAAAAAGGTTGGACTCTTGGTTGGTCAAGAAACCCTTAGGTGGCGACAAGTGGCGCCACCACCACCACTCTTTTTTTCTCTTTCTTTTCTTTGCATTTTGTCCACATTTTCGGTCAAGGCTAGCTGGCCATGAGGGGGATATTTTGCTCAAATATTAATGAGCTCATGTGGTAAGAAAGTGGTGGTCAAGTGGTGCGTTCAATCGGTAGTGCGCGGTACCCGTCGGTTCACGCCGTTTTTCCTTAAAACACACGTACTAGGATTTTTTCTTCCCAATCACTAAATTTTTATCATGGCTCCTAATCACATATTATTTCTCACCTAAAAGTCACTCTTAATCACCAAATTTGAATCCTTGCTCCGTACCGAAAAATCATCCGGCAAAAAATCGCGAAAACCCTAGTTTGCTCTAATCCTGAAAACGTAGAGTGAAACCCTACTTTCTAGGTTCATTTGCACTTATTGGGGAATGATTGGTTAGTAGGGCTTTAATAAATAATAATTTTCAAATAAAAGGGCATTTTTGAGAAAAATATAAGGAATTTGCGAGTTCTCACAGTCACTCTACCGATTCGGATTTAGTGACAAGAATTAATCGTCACTGTTTAAAGTACTTATTTCTAAGTCACTTTCATTAATTCTACTGTGCCACCCTAACTTTTGCGATTTAGCCCCAAATGTTGTAAAAAATTCCATTAATTCCATTATGATACCTTAACTTTTACAATTTAGCCCCATATGTAGTACACCGATTTCTTTAATTCTATTATTACTCCCTAACTTTTGTAATTTAGCCCCATATGTAATTCACCAATTTCATTAATTCTACTATGGCACTCTAACTTTTGCAATTTAACCCCCATATGTAATACACCAATTTTATTATTTCTATTATGGCACCCTAGCTTTTACAATTTAGCCCCTATTTTTTTATTAGGAAATTGCGAATGGTATCTTGATAAACTATGCATAAATATTTTATAATTTTCTCAAACTTAAGTAATAATTTGTTATAAACTCTAAAGATATATCTTTCATTACAATAGTTATAAGGCAGGCAGGTCTTTTTATCAATGGAATAAGAAATTTATGCCAGATTTATCCTTTGTACTACATGCCAAGTAGTATTAGCAAAGGAATAACAAAGTACTACAAAGTAATTAACAAAATAGCCTTCAGGGAGTGTAGTTTATGGGCAAATGAGCATTATCTATTCAAAGTACCAACTTTTTATGGGCATTTTACTCTCAAACATATAATTTATGATAAATTTATAAATGTTTGTAAGTAAAATTCAAAAAGTGTTACACTGATTTCTTACAAAAACGAAAACTGGCAGGTTATCTTTTCAACATAAATTAAATTTTTTTAAAAAAAGAAATGGCCCATAAAGTACCAACTCTTTGTGGGTTTCCTCCATTACATGAACAAATATTCTGCTCTTTATGGGCATTTCACTCTGAATCATTTAATTTATGTTAAATACATAAATGTTTGTAAGTAAAATTCAAAAAGTGTTGCACTAATATTTTTATGAAAGGGAAACTGGTAGGTTTTGTATTTAACATAAATTAAATATGTGAAAGAAAAAAAAAGAAATTACCCATAAATCTATGTCTTGCAAATCTATACTAGTAAAATAGTTTCAAACAAAATTAAACATTAAAATAAACTGTAATTTATATACATTAAAATATCTGTAATTTATACACATTTTGCAACTACTACTTTGTGTTTTCTCTGTAATGAATTTTTTAACTATTGAGAACTTAAGTTTTGTCTTGCAAATCTATACTAGTACAATAGTTTTAAACAAAATTAAACATTAAAATAAATGTTTGAAAAAGAACAAAAGTACATTTATCACTTGCAGTAATGTACGTAACAAAATTTTCTCAACCATTATCAATATTTTCACAAAAGTATTAAAAACTAGCAATTGACAATATTAAAAACTAGCAATTTAATTAGTGACGACTTTTCTTGTCATTATAATCTTGAATAAATTAGTGATAACATTATGTCATCACTAAATTTTCTTTGATTTTGACTTAACAATAATGTCTTATTAATAGCATTTGATTATTTTTAATGAAAGTCTGTTATAACCATAGAATTTGACTTTCGTTATTTTCAATTAATGATGTACTTTAGTGCTGCAATTATAAAAAAATTGCAGGGCTAAAATATTTGCAAATTATAAAAGTATATTTTCACTTATATGTAATTAACAAATTTTGCCACCTATATTGATGAAAATTTGTGTTTTTGTACTAAAAAATAAAGAATAATACTATAGCAATAAAATCTATGCTTCAAACCAAATTAAAAATAAAAAAGCATGATGATTGGTCTCAAATGTTGGGAAAATGATTATTTTTATTGAAACTATGTTATAACCATATAATTTGAGTTTAATTATTTTCAATTACATGATGTTCTTTAGTGCTGCAATTATAAGAAATTAGTATAAAATATTAGCAAATTATAAAAGTACATTTTCAATTATATGAAATTAACAAATTTTGCCACCTATGTTGATGAAAATTTTTATTTTTTGCTAAAAAATAAAGAATAATACTATAGCATTAAAATCTATGGTTCAAACCATATTACAAATCCAGAAAAAACATGATTTTTGGTATCAAATGGAGGGAAAATGAGTGAAGTCAAAATTTTGATCAAATCATAGTGAAAGTGCCGCGCAACAAAAACAATATCCAAAGCAAAGCAAAGACCAAAGCAGCGGAACACATTCTGAAAACAAAAGCAACGGAACACTTGGTCTGAGTTAAAGCAACGGAACACTTGAGCAACACAAACTTTCACCGAGCTGAAACAAACAAGCTTCTGCACTGAGCACAAAACAGAGCTTCCGCACGGCACCTGATACCTTCACCCACACAACAAATCCGTTCTCTGGCTTCTCACTAGCATCACCATGGCTGTCCAGCATTAAAGGGCAAGGTTTTCATTGGAAAGGTTCATTTTTCTCTCTCCTATACATTTTCCCCAATTTTTCCAAATCCCTAATATTCTACAATATTTTTTGCAAATTTCTGCCCAAAATCTTTTAGCAGCTCTTGATTATTAGATGCTATCATAGCTATGTTGTTATTTACTTGATCATTTTCTCCAATTGCTTTATGGCCCTAATTTTGATAATAGCTTTTGGCATATCCTCTAGTTTTCTTCGTCAACCATATTATCACATCACTAAATGACTTTCTGATCTTAGCTGGTGACCACAATTTCATTTAGCTATGGTTTGTTTTTCAATTTACTTGACCGAGCTCAGGTAGGACATTAGGAACTGTGATGAGTCAATTTCAGGCTAATTGTAAAGCGCATAGCCATCAGTGGAAGCTTTAAGGACTTTCACTAACCTGGAATTGGATGTTCTCATATTTAGTTCAAAGTCACGTATTCCTTAAAAGATATGAGCAATTTGAAAATGTTATTCTTGGTTTTGATGATCACAAAGTATTTTGAAATGTATCTAACCTTCTTCGATTATAAGTGTCTTTACATATCAAAGAATCAGGTATGAATAGGTCATGAAATGCATTTCAAACAAAAGAAGAAGCAAAAACAGGATACTCACGTCGGACGGCCGAAAGGAATCTGTCGGACGTCCGAAAGGATAAAGAGCATCAAGAAGGAAGCTCTGTCGGACGCTCGTGAGGAAGCATCGGACGTCCGGAAGGATCGGACGCTTGCCATCGGACGCTCATCAACCGCATCGGACGTCCGAAAAATTCCAAGCTAACTTGCCAACTCTCTGCCCACGATCGGACGCTGCGGTGTCGGACGATCAAGACGCATCGGACGTCCGAACGTCAACTTGGATGCCATCGGACGATTGGTTCGGACGATGATTTGATCGTCGGACGTCCGACAGCCCCAACGGCTAGTTGACTCTTCAGCTGCCTTCTATCCGTTGGAAGCATTGATGAAGCCTATTTCTGGTTCCCTTTAAAATCAAACTGGTCTGAACGAAGTAGGGACTTTTGCACACTTTGTTTACAAGATCTCAGGAGATATTTTAGCTAGAAAATAGTCTCCAAAGTTAGATTTGTTTTAAAGTGGTGTGAATTTCTGGTGAGCATTTCTTTTGTGATTGAAAGGATCTTTAGTGTAGCTTTGTTGAGGGTTTTCTGAGTGATTGTAAAACTTCTTAGCTTGACTAAGTGAGGCTTGGGGCAAGGAAGAAGTGCTCCCTCCATTGTACATCTAGTTGATCGTCTTCCATCAAAGAGAAGTTGCTCTTCCTAGTGTGTGGTCTTCAAGTTTGAGAATAGCTTGGTAGACACTTGGTTTGATTCCCCAAATTTACTTTTCTGTTTAATAAAATTCTCATTGCTTGTTTATACTTGTGTTTCTGATCAATATAGCTCTTGTCTTCTACTCTACTTGGTTGATCATTACTAGAAAAGAAGGAAATTTTCATTTAGCAAAAATTGTCTAAATCTGATTAAGATTTTGAATAACCCAATTCACCCCCCCCTCTGGTTGTCTTTGGACTTAAATTGGTATCAGAGCTTGGTCTCCTTGAGATTTAAGCTCTAACGGCTTGGAGTAAAGATGACACCAGTCATGCTATGTTCTGTTGAGCGACAATACTGTTACTAGGCCTCCCATTGTTCAGTGGCTCTTAACTATGTTAGCTGGAAAGAACGGATGATTATTTTTTTGAAATCTATTGATATTGAACTGTGGTTTATTGTGAGTGAAGGACCGCATGAAGCTAACTTTCTTGATGCAGATACAGGGCTGCTTCGGCCAAAAATGAGAGCTGAAATGAATGCTCAAGACAGGACTAACCTCACATTGAATGCCAAGGCCATGAATGTTCTCTATAGTGCCTTAGATTCAAATGAATCAATTAGAGTGAAAGGCTGTAAATCAGCCAA
>NW_020863194.1:0-7203 GCF_003713205.1 Coffea eugenioides | reverse complement strand
TATTGATCCATTTTACAACATTGAAATCGGGCAATAGTATCATAGCCCCATCGCCCCAATTTGACTAAAAAAATAAAGAAATAGGGTGAAAGTCAAATAGGATTCTTCAAAATCTACATACGATGACTAGCAATGCGGTAAAAGAAATTCCCAGCATCTCGTAGAAAAAGTATAAACAAGCAACCGCAAGTCTAGAAATTCATTTCGGCCAATTGAACCTTCTCGAACTGTTTCTTTTTAAGAACCAAAAAGATTTGTGCCAAAATAACAGATGCCAAGAAGAACAAAAGGCCTTGGACACGTAATGGATCTTGAAGTACTATTTCTGCATCTCCCTGACCAAATCCGCCCACATTGGGGTTACTCGTTAATGGTTGATCCAATTTGATGTATTCGCCCTCTGAAACAAGAAGTTCTGGTCCTGGGGGGATAATATCAACCACTTGACGTCCATCCGTATCTGTTATGGTTATTTCATATCCCCCTTTTTCTTTTCGTATAATTTTGCTTACTATACCTGCTCCTGTAGCATTATAAACTGTATTGTTACTCTTGCTCCCGTCGGGATAAATCTGACCCCTTCCCCTGTTCCCGCCTACGTATATAGGATATTTTAAGAAGTGAACATCCTTCTTAGTAGCGGGGTCGGGGGAAAGAATAGGAAAGGTTATTTCGCTATATTTCTGACCGGGGATAGGTCCTATCACAAGAATATTTTTTTTATTAGGGCGATAGCTCTGAAAAGACAAATTGCCTATCTTTTCTTTAATCTCGGGAGAAATACGATCGGGGGGAGCTAATTCAAACCCCTCCGGTAAAATAAGAACAGCCCCTACATTCAAACCCCCCTTTTTACCATTAGCAAGAACTTGTTTTAGTTGCTTATCATAAGGAATTCGAACAACTGCTTCAAATACAGTATCAGGAAGTACCGCCTGTGGAACCTCAATATCTACGGGCTTATTAGCTAAATGGCAATTGGCACATACAATACGCCCAGTTGCTTCGCGTGGATTTTCATAACCCTGTTGTGCGAAAATGGGATATGCATTTGAAACGGCTGTTCGAGTTATGATATATATCATGAGAGATACAGAAATAGATCGAGTAATCTGTTCCTTTATCCAAGAAAAAATATTTCTAGTTTCCATGGTCCAATCGTTGATCCCAAAATTTCTACAATAGACAATAAGTGGGGGTAAGTCGCTAGTATAGTTCCCTATCCACGATTCTGCTAGTTACTGGAATAAATTTAATGGAATAATATTTTACTGGAATATAATTATAGGATGAATCCCCCCAGATGGGTCGAAATAGAAAGCGTAAGTAGGACTTGCAATGTTTTGTTTATGTACAACTACAAAGTAACAAAGGTTCTGGTTGGATTAGATTAATATCAGTGGATCTTTTATCAGTCATTCATTGAATGATAAATAACTACAAGTGAAGGAGATACACGATTTAAATAACGGAAAATCCAATATTTAAAAATTGTATCAAGAATGACTGGAAAAGTGGAAACAAGACCAGATATAATTTGATCATTATGAACAAATCCAAGATCTTTGTAGACAGAGCCAACCATTAGTTCCCAACCATGAGGTGAATGGAATCCGATACATAAATCCGTTAATAAAAGAATAGAAAAAGCTTTGACTGTGTCGCTTAAGTTATATAGGAATTTCTGGGTCCAAGAGTTAAGAATAACAAGTTCTTCATTACCCAAAATAGAAAAACCGCTTAGAATAACAAAACAGATTATATTTGTCGAGAAGTGCAAAATCGTATGGATCCGACCCTCGTTGTATATGTTGATTAATTGGATCGCTTCTTTTTGGATTCCTATACGAAATTTTTGTAGATGTGTCTCCGAGTATTCCTCGATCAGTTCGTCTAAGACGAGGAGTTCCTCTAATTCTATGAATTTTTCTAGAATACTCTTTTCTTGAATATCATTCAAAAAAATTTCGGATTGCCCAGCATTCCACCAATTATTAACCCAAGATTCCAGACTTTTATTAAATGAGAGAGAAAGCCACCAGGGCAAAAATACTATAGATACAAGATATAAAAGGGGAGTGAATGCTTTCTTTTTTGTCATTTTTCATCTGTGAATTGTTAATCAACCCACCTCATTCATTGACTCTATGCAATCTAATATTTCTTTCACACATGAGTTCTATACAAAGTATGAAACCTATAAATCTATTTTCTTTGCGGTTATTGAATCTAGAAAGAATAGAGAAATCAATTAAGAATCCACTTTGAATGAAGAAATATTAAAAAATAACCTTTTCCGATATCTCAATCGGTCAACAAAACAAGTGTCTTTTTTCGATGAATGATCGAAAGAACCACTTTAATTTAAGTAATGAATATTAGTTATATTTTGAGACGAAAGAACTCCTTTTCTCTCAAATATCAAAATATCCAATATTTCAAAACAAATTTACTGATTACCCACAGTCAGGAATAAAATAATTGAGGGAAGGAGATTGCGATAATCAAAGTGGCAAAACAAGACAGAAATTGGCTAGTTATCATTATTAAGAAATCTAATTGTTATTTTTGTATTGGTCATTAAGGAACGCAAAAGAAAGGAGAAAAAAACGTCGATTGACAAAAAAAATAATTTATAAAATAGGATTTATCTGTATCAATTCCAACTAAATATTGAACTTAAAAAGAAGATTAATTTCTTTATACCGAAATAGTTTGATATATGAGATGAATATATTATTTCGATTTGTTACTTGTTTAATTTTAGTTGCGTGGATTTGCACACGTATAAAAAATCACGAAAAAAGTTTCCGTTTATGGTTGTTCCGCCCGCTTTAGCTTGAATAAACCTTCTGATGAAACTTCACACTTAAGTTATGTTATAGGAAAAAAGATTCTTGCATTTTTCCCTCTTGTTGAAAAAGCATCTATTTTTCCACGCATTTCTCAAAATACTTCAATTGGTACACGCAAGAAATAGGCCAATTCAGCAGCCTTTTGTTCAATTTCTCGTGGAGTCAAATTTTCATCAGTACGAGTTAAGGGAATGGTCCCCTGGCCTCGAATTTCCATATAAAGGACACGGCGTGCAAAAATACCCTCTTTAACTTCTATTCGAATGGACTGAATATCTTTTATAAGGAATCGGAGGAATATGCGACGATTTTTTCCAGGAAATCCCCAACGAAAAATACACACTATGCCTTCCTTTCTATCGAATCGATCATAACCATTGCCTACATTCCAGGAAATTGTGCACCACAAATAGGAGCTAATAAAGAGACCCGCGATTCCGTAGAAAGACATGACGATCCCTTGTGGAAAAAAAACGATTTGCTGAGAGGGAAAAAAAGATATCAAATTTCTACCAAGATAACTGGAAATTCCAACCAATAAGAATCCTACTGAACCTACAAAAAGGATAAAGGCCCAGCAGAAATTACTTATTTTTCGAGACCCCTTTATAAGTTCTATCCATATATGCTCTGATCGCAAACTCATACTTGATCCGATTACATTTTATTAGAATTGAGAGAATACTTCAAATTTTTTTGACTTTACTTTTTTTGTTTCCGAAGTAACTCTCATCAACTAGCACTAGTTTGGTGTGAACCTTTAGGAGTAATTCATCAAATTGATTAAATCTAAAATAATAGCATACTCTTCATATGATCCCACTATACATACAGATCCGCTGACTTTCTATTTCAGCCATCCGGCGATCCTGATCGATTTGAAAACAGCTAGAATTCATTTAACCATATATCGTGTTTATGCAGACATAAGAGTTCTTTCCTTTATGTTCGGCAAAAATTACATGTTATACCATATTCTACTAAATATATGTCCGTGCTATGATACAAATCTAAGTTTTGAAAAAATGGAAGATATTGGGTCCCATCGGATCTAAATAATCTTATTTTTTTGAACATGAAGAGATAAAGAAGCCATTGCAATTGCCGGAAATACTAGGCCTACTAAAGGCACAAAAATAGAGGGAAAGCTGAAAGTTATCATAGAATGGGTGCCTCGATTTATTATTTGTACCTGTTATTATTATTTATAAATAAAGATATCTTATAATAATTATAATTAAGAATTTGAATTCTTATGAATTTTAAATTTATATTTTATTATTAATTTAATTCAATTTTAAATTCTTAGTATAGATCTAAGTATCTATATATCTATATTTAAATATCTAAGTAAATATATAGAATAAACGCAAGGAGTGTAGAAGGAAATAAATGAATTTATTTATCTTTTTTATCTTTTGAATCTTTTCTTTTTATTCTACACGAAAGGGAAAGGTATGTATGATAATCTATTTTTTCTTTTCTTTGTCTTTTATTCTTGTATTCTAATTTAATAAAGAAAGAGTTTGTTACACATTATCGAAAGATTCGTTAGAATCCGAACCAACAGAGATTTTTAGCTAAATAAGGGATTTTGGGGAAATGGAAATAGAGAAAAATAAAAAAAAACTCTTTTTTTTTTATATTTTATTTGATACGTAAGATAAAAATAAGAAATTCGTTTTGTTTGCCTTATAATTTGATAAAAATACAGAAAAAGAAAAAAAACGAACAAAATCACGACAGATAGACAACCAAGAACACTAAAAACAAAATATCTAAAAACGAAGTTGAAATCATGTAGCCCACAAAAACGTGAAGGAACTAACAAGAATAAAGAAAGAGTAGATCAAAACGAGAACAAAACAATAAACAGAGCAGGAAAAAACGACGTATGGAAACCAGTAACAACCAAACCCTAAACGATCGAGAGGGCAGACAAGAGCACATCGCCCCTGCTATCAGCAACGAAAGCTACAGTCCCATGGTCGTCAATCCCGCCGAGTTACACGACCGGAGTCATGTTAATCATAAGGACTCAATACAGTAGACTCCGTATCTAAAGCTGGACGCAGGTGTCATCAGCAGATCAAGTACACGGGATCACGCCCATTAGAACACGGCGCTTCCGATCTAAAGAAAAAAGGCAGGACTCCCATTTACTAGCCTCGTGGCGGATAACATTTTTCATTACACTCCTGACTAGCAGCCAACGATCACGCCGCCTTCATTCACCACTTTTGTACCACATTCTGATGCTTACTTCGAATTCCTACTGAGCTGACCCTCTGGCGGTCCATCTATTACCCCAGGGCCTAAAGATTCCTCTACGCGAACTGTAGTTGACAGAATCCATCCCCCAAAATCTCGGTCAGAATGCCAGCGCATATGCCCAAACAGGTGAAATTACCCTTTCTTGAAGCCGGGTATAACACGTGGGGGATGGAAGAGAACCAATCTTTGAGTTGACACAACTTTAAAATGTGAACGCCGGCTTCCGGTCTTTTTATCCATAATAAAATCATCACGCAGTAAATCAACAAAGCCCAAAGTGATATCTCTTTCCCCTTCAAGTTTACCTACTACGGTACCGGCGTGAATATGATCTCCACCAGACATACGTAACCCTTTAGCTAGTACGCGGAAGTGCATACCATGATTCTTCTGTCTATCAATAACCGCATGCATTGCGCGGTGGATGTGAAGAAGTAGGCCATTATCTCGGCAATAATGGGCCAAGCTAGTATTTGCAGTGAATCCCCCTGTTAAGTAATCATGCATTACGATAGGAACTCCTAATTCTCTAGCAAATACAGCTCTTTTGATCATTTCTTCGCATGTACCTGCAGTAGCATTCAAGTAATGCCCTTTGATTTCACCTGTTTCAGCCTGTGCTTTAAAAAGCGCTTCAGCACAAAAGCAGAAACGATCTCTCCAACGCATAAATGGTTGGGAGTTCACGTTTTCATCGTCTTTGGTAAAATCAAGTCCCCCGCGAAGACATTCATAAACAGCTCTACCATAGTTTTTAGCAGATAAACCTAATTTAGGTTTAATAGTACATCCCAACAGGGGACGACCATACTTGTTCAATTTATCTCTCTCAACTTGGATGCCATGAGGCGGCCCTTGGAAGGTTTTAATATAAGCAGGTGGGACTCGCAAATCTTCCAGACGTAGAGCGCGCAGGGCTTTGAACCCAAATACATTACCTACAATGGAAGTAAACATGTTAGTAACAGAACCTTCTTCAAAAAGGTCTAAGGGGTAAGCTACATAAGCAATATATTGATTTTCTTCCCCAGGAACTGGCTCGATGTGATAGCATCGCCCTTTGTAACGATCAAGGCTGGTAAGCCCATCGGTCCACACAGCTGTCCATGTACCAGTAGAAGATTCGGCAGCTACCGCGGCCCCCGCTTCTTCAGGTGGAACTCCCGGTTGAGGAGTTACTCGGAATGCTGCCAAGATATCAGTATCTTTGGTTTCGTATTCAGGAGTATAATAAGTCAATTTGTACTCTTTAACACCAGCTTTGAATCCAACACTTGCTTTAGTCTCTGTTTGTGGTGACATAAATCCCTCCCTACAACTCATGAATTAAGAATTCTCACAACAACAAGGTCTACTCGACACGAATTAGCTGTTAATTAAACTTTTCACAAGAATCTTTCACAAAATTCCCAACTAATACTAATATTATCAACTAATCAGAATGTTTGATTATTATTATTAGACCAGATCATGCGATTTGCCAAATACATCATTATTGTATACTCTTTCATATATATAGCGCAACCCAAATTTTCTTTTTTACCCCTTTGGAATCAAAATAACTAACTAATAAGAAATTCCCCTTGACAGCGCTATATGTTGTATATGTAAATCCTAGATGTGAAAATGTACAGAATTCGTGATATAGGTATAAAAAAAGAAAAAATGAAAAAAAGGCTCGGCGTAAATCGATATGCTGAAATAAAAAAGAAATCCAATGGGATAGAAATAATGAATCGTAATGTAAATAGAGTTCAGGTTCGAATTCCATAGAATGGATAATAGAGATGGGATTATCTATAATGATAGATAAATGAAAGACCTTCTCAACATTCCTATTCATCCACTTGAAATTCTAAAAATAAAATAGATTGATTGAATTTGAAAATTCATTGTTTGAATAAAGAAACAATTGAGTTGGATTCGATTGAATGGTACCAACCAAATGGAGAGCTTATTCCCAATTCTTATTGAATAAATTGAATTAACTGATCGACGCGCTATTGGATATTTGTTTTGAATTCGATAATTTAATTTTCGCAAAAAATTTGACATATTTTCTTTATTAATTATT